>NW_017676132.1:7815-32891 GCF_001879085.1 Nicotiana attenuata | reverse complement strand
CTCTTCCTCCTCTTTCCAACCTCCAAAACCACTTCCCCCAAATCCTAGCCAAACGCTTCGAATTTTAGATCGAAATTTTCCGGCCAACACACAAACTCATCCAATAACTTCCAAATTAACACCATACAACCTCCTCACCCTCCTCATCCTTAATCCCAAACCAAAGCTTTCCAAATTTCAAAGAAATTTCTCCAATTTTAGATCTAGGGTTTCGAAAAGTGGACTGTCTAAATTTTCAAGAATTCGAAGGATTTTTTAATTAATGTTATATGTTTTATGAACATGCAACATTAATTAAAAAATCAACTTCGATAAATCATTCAAGAAGAAGGAAAAACAGTAAGTTCTTTTCAAAATTATTTCTATCTCTTTTAGTTTTAATTTGTTCTTACTGTCTTAGTTTAATTCTCGTTTTATTGAAATTAGTTGTGATTTAGTTCATAATTCTGTTCTCTTTTAGTTTTAATCTTTTTGTTTAATTCGTGTTTACCAGTTCATGACTTCAATTCGTGATTTTAGTTTATGATTTCAGTGTTTGTTTATTAGTTATTAGTTCGTTTTTTGTTGATTGTTGGTTACTTTAGTCTAATGTTAGTGTTAACTAAATCATCTAGGCTAGTTAGCATTAATTAGAGTTTAATTTTAGTTTTGCTGGTTGGTTATAGCTGATTTAGGTTCACTAGGATTAACTATAGTTAACTTTTAACTCAAGTAAAGGGTTTGTTTGAGTTAGTAATTTTGGGATTGATCAAGGGTAATTTAGGCATAGAAAAGGGTAGTTTTATTAGGAATAGTAATTTTTAAAGTAGGGAAGGGATAGTATAGGAATTGTAATGGGTATAGGACTTTCTAGAATAGACTTTAGTATAGTTTTCAATAAAATAGGTGTTGTTACTTGGGTAACAAGTTTAAAAATAAGGGACTAAAAGCTGAAAATGAGAAGGACTAAAAAGAAAACTAAAAATCTGAAGGAAGCCTTAGGCTTTGCCTATAAAAGGCACACCCATTGCCTTGTTTAACAAGTTTTGGAAGATCTGAAAATTCCCCCCAAAAAAAATATGTTCTGCAAGTTTGTACAAATTTGAAATTTGAATTCCAAAATTCCAAAACCAAATCTGAAATCTAGAATTAGAAAGCTCCTTTTAGATCAACAAAAGAAAATACAGCAGAAAAACTCAAAAATACTGCTACATTGAAGCTCCTATTTAGATTGATTTAAAGTTCAGCTGTTATTTTGAGTTCCTAGTTGTTCCTAGTTTCATTTCTCCAGCTCTTTTGGTTTTATTCCAGTGATTTTGATCAGTTCATTGACTGATTTGGTGTCAAAATATTTCCTGGGTTAATTTCAAGCTCAAATGGGACTTCAGTCAAGTTATTTTAATCATCCGGTGGTTTGTTATCATTTGTAATCTGGTCCTGGGTGTCTTGACATTATTTTGGGTTGAAATTGATTTGTTGCTGCTGGCTTACGTCTGCTGCTTTGCTATTTGCTACTGATTCTCCTTCTTCTTTCATATTTGCCATAATTCCAGGTATTAACTCCTATCCTATTGTATTGGTGCTGATTCGAAGTGCATATGCAATAAGACTGCTCCTTCATTTGCCTCTGAAGACCGTGCCTGTTTGGACTGTGATGATAGACTTACTCATTAGTGTAGGTTTAAATTCTGATGATATGTACATAAATTTGAATTGTGTGATTAGGACTGTTGAGATTATTAAATTGAAGTATTCATTCAGTGGTGTTGTAGGTTAGTTTAGTATCATGTTCAATTAGATTTCGTTTTGTTACTGAGATTGGAATTGTTCTGGACGGCTTTAGCCTGTTATAGACTGTTTTGAATTTCAGAACGTATCTAGTGATGATAGGCTCAATTTGTTTAAGAATGATTTTTAAGTTCCATTTGTTCAATAAGGTCAGTAGGTTCAATGGTAAATTATTCAATAAACTGTTAATTCAGGTCAAAGAACTAAAATCAGAAATTTCCGGTAATACTTGTTTCGCGTTAAAATCAGAATTCAGTCCAGTAGTGGATTGGCCCATTATTTGTTGAATTGGTATCCTTTAATTATAATTTGAGTTCTTGTGGGTGAGACGCACGCTGAGGCCCAAAATTGTTATAAGCCCAAAAATCCTTTAAACTATATTAGGAATATGGGGATTAATTTGCAAATATAAATTTAGGTTTTCGAGTTAAGTAGCGGGTTCAAATTAAGAGGGTCCTCCCTTTTGTTTGAATTCGGACTTGAACTTGAGGCCCGAATTTATAAATGCGAATTAATTAGGGCCCTTTTAGAGACAACACTGTAATAGAAAATCATAGTTTCTTTTAGGATGGCCTTTAAAAAAAATATGAGACGAGCCTCGCCGCATAAAACATATAAGTTGCGGGGCCCTCATTAAATACTATGTTAAAATATTTTAGAAATCGGGTAAGCCATTTAGCAAATTTCCATGGCTTCCCGCAAAGATATCAACACGCTAGTTGCTTTAGGCGTGTTATTTAATAATTTTACCTTCCTAAACTCGGGTGTGCATTTCATGCAACCCAAATCCAAATCCCAAAACGTTGAATAAGAGGTGTTGAGGATCCGGGTGCATTTCATGTGACGTGATCCAAAAGCACGCTCTTAAACGGCGTTCACTTTCGTAAAAAATAATTAAAGCGGTAAATAATCTCAAAAATTGCATTATAGGTGGGAATGTGTATAAAACCAGATGTTTAGCCATTTATAATAATTTAAGCGACCGTGCTAGAACCACGGGATCCGAGGGTGCCTAACACCTTCCCTCGGGTCAACAGAATTCCTTACACAGAATTTCTGGTTCGCAGACTCCAATTGGGAAGTCGAAATTTTCCTCGATTTGGGATTTAAGTTAAACCGGTGACTTGGGACACCAAAAGCTAATCCTATCCCAAGTGGCGACTCTGAAAAAATAAATAAATAATCCCATTTCGAATAATGTCACTTTAAATGGAAAAACTCCCTTATACATTTATCCTTCGGGGTAGATGTGTAAAAAAGGAGGTGTGACAATTGGTAGCTAATTATTTGATATTATTATACTTTGGGCTAAATGTCATATTTGGGCTTCGTGCCAACTATTTGGACCCTTCGGGGATTTTACTGATATTTTTCCTCACCGTTTGATTTCATACTTGTGCTCAGTCATGCCATATTTTTACTGTTTTCAAAACTCAGCTATGTTATTCTACTTAAACACCTTAAATGATATTTTTAAAGATATTTTGAGCTGAGCTTCATATTTTACTGATGCCCGAGGGGCTTATGAGATTCTGACTGACTAAGGCCGAGGGCCTGTGTTGTGAGGATACTTTTGGGTCAGGCTGCACGCCACAGCAATGATATACTGATTATGATAATGAGGCCGAGGGCCTGAGATTGTACGCCACGAGGTGGCTTGAGATTGATATGAGGTCGAGAGCCTGTTTATGGTGCCACTAGATGGCTTGATATTGCGCTTGGGCCGTAAGTGGCCCCTCCCGGAGTTTGTACACCCCCAGTGAGCGCGGGTACCCATTGTGATATGAGATATAGCCTGAGGGGCTGGTATTGTTCTGTGACATTGCCCGAGGGGCTGATTCTGTTGTTACTGTGCCCGAGGGGCAGTTATTATGTGTTTACTTATTAGTTGTTTTCCTGTATATTGTTTAGCTGTTTAATAGAGATTTATGAGATTTCACTGCTTAATTATACTTACTGATTTTGCTATGCCTCTTTAGCTTAATGTTGTGCCTTACGTGGTTTTATATTACTCAGTCTTCATTTATTTTTATTACTCACTGAGTTGGAAGTACTCACTTTACTCCCTGCACCTTGTGTGCAGATTCAGGTATTTCTGAACCCGGTAGCGGGTATTGGTTGCTCAGAGGCAGAGTCATTGGAGTTTAGCAAGGTATCTGCCCGACGTTCGCAGCACTGCTTTTCTCCCTCTCGATTTCATTAGACCGTATCTAGTACATTTTAGACTCTTGTTGTATTCGGACCTTAGTAGATGCTCATGACTAGTGACACCCCGGTTAGGGCTGTGTTTGTACTTCTGCATTGTTATGATATTATCTGCTACTTAGTATTATTAAATCATGTTTTAGACTGTTCTTTTGCTGTTTAGCTGTTTAACTTCGAATTGGGAATAGTTGGCTGGCTTTGGCTTCACGAGAGGTACCATCACGACCGGTTCCGGGTTTAGGGTCGTGACAGTTGACTTTGAGGCATGCGGACATGTAGCAGGTATACCTTGAAGTCTCCAAGAGTAGCTATTCAAATCAACTCTAGTGTTCGGCACGGGCAGACGTACCTGGATCTGCACAAAAAGATATGCAGAAGTGTAGTATGAATACACCACAAGGGTATCCAGTAAGTATCAAGCCTAACCTTGGTAGATTGGGGAAGAGACCAGGTCAACATACCTACTAGGATATAATTAAATAGTATGAAAGCATAATAAGGATAAATAATGGAAGGCGGAGAAATAACTCATACGAAACAAGTGAATAGCATGAACTAATACCGGAATCGTAAGCATGAAAATAACATAAAGAAATCAATTAAAGAGAACTAGAGTGATCATATACGGACAATAACTGATAGAACAAGGAAGAACAAAACAACAAGAAGTGTTCCCACCAAAACTCTTCGCAACATGAGATAAACAACAAGAATCACAACGAGGTACCGCCTCATGTACTATAAGAATCAAAACTGAGTTACCGCCTCGTGTACTAAAAGAATCACAACCGAGGTACCGTCTCGTATTCACATTTCTCAAATATCAATCACAATTTTTCTCTATACCACTGCGTGAGCCTTACGTTTAAATAGGTTTGAAAACAATTTTTCTGAAATAGCTACACGCACTTTAGCCCACCTTTTGATGTCGCGTTTGTCACGCCCTGACCTCGGGGAGCGCAACCGGCGCTCAACGGAGATACCCCCATTTAAGAAAGCCTGAGAGATGCCTTCTACCCAACCTAACGTTATAAGAATCAGTACAAGTGATAGACATGAAATGGGTCAAGTGTTCCATATTCTTTTTCCATTACTCAGAGAGATTCATTTACGATTTTCAAAATATTACAAGTTTAAAGATGTAATTAAAAACATGTTTGTCAAATACCAACATTTCTAGTTTTGACTCCCAACATCAAACACCACCCACAACCTGTCTATGGAGCCTATAAGTACAACTGAAGAGTAATATGAAAATACCGGCAACAAGGCCCCAACTATACCTCAAAACACAGTACATGAGAAACAAAAGATACATGACCACGAAATGAAGTGGGGCTCACCAAGTAAGTTGAAGAGAGTATACCACTACCACTGATCAATACCGCTTGCTGTAGAACCACCTGCATCCATTAAAGATACAGCGGCCCCCGAAAAAAGGGATGTTAGTACCATCAAATAGCACTAGTATGTAAAGCTAAAAGTCCTCTTTCAAAGTATAATGACCATATAAGAAAAAGAAAACCATATAAACAGCAAGTCATAATCAACAATATCCAAATGCCCAATTGAAACATAACAATTTTCAAAATATGAAAATAATATATATTTTTTTGTTGGGAGACCATTGGCACCGATATACCACCGTCTTTGTTAGGACGGAGTCCGATCACGCCCGATCGGCTAGGCCATCTCCCCACGAACAATGTGGTTTGACATGTGATGCGAAATAAAATTGTTACCAAGAGTAGTACCACCATGTGCGCAACATGGCGTCCGATCTCCACCTGATCAGCTAGGCCGCCTTCCCACATATGTCGTGTGGGTTGAGTTTTCTAATTCACAACTATTACCACTTCCATCCCAATTAAGGAAATAATCACAATTTCACCAATATTTCAATTGCATCTCAAATAAGGGAAATAATCACAATCCACCTCTACACAGGCACGTGTAGTTTCAGGTATGGTTCTTATGACCCACCTTTCCTCGGTTTTGCTAATGATACTTCCAAAAATATTTTTGATTTTATTTGCACACAAAGGTAACATAAATACAATTGTACTCACCTCAACATCTTTAATATTGTATAAATTCTCATTAGTATTTCCAGTCACCCGCAACAACAATATTTTCTTGGCTCATTTGGCCATTCACAAGATTCTTTATTCCTGGCATGGTGGCCGTATTTCATATTCCACACTTTCACCTCTTATATTTTCAAGGATCACCATCCAATATTAACATATAGAGTGTTTCGGAAATCATAAACCTCAAATTCATTAGTAATGAAAACTTTAAACACAAAAGATTTCTTCCCAAACCAGCAGTAGAAACACATACCAAAATCATATACAAGCAATACACCAATTATTCTTGAAATACTCTTTCCCAACAACGACAATGTACAAATTCAACACCTGGGTATGTAAGTACTCTAATCACATTGGATGTATTATCAGGCAAGGCATTAGTCACTTATGGGCATGAATTGAGTACAAAAGTTTTTAGGCAATTCTATTTTCGAAGTCATTTTGAAACAGTTGAGTCGAGGCTCATTTCATATTCTTTCTCACATATTCTCATTTTATTGGCATCACTAGTCACAATTATTACTTAAATTCTTGGCACGTTGGCCACACACTATATCCCCCACTTCACTTATTTAATTTTCAAGCATCTTTATAGATTATCAATAGCAAAACATTTTTAATCAAGACCTTAGGTACACATATGAGCAATTTGGAGTCTTAAACATATCGAGTTTTTCTCACCCAATTGGTATACTAGTTTTCATTTAAAACACGACTCAAAGCCATAATATTTTAATATACAACCCTTACTTTGAACATATATCTTACGACATAAAGCTCATTCGGAATAGTCAAGTTTATACGGGATAACCCGGAATATAGAAATTAGGAATCTTGAGCCAACCTTACTTGAACTTACGGGAACATTATGAAATTCGATTCTAAGAGAGAAAGTTTAGCCAAGATACCTAAAATATGCCCCTTAATAGTACTGTGGCGTCCATCATACTAAACAACTTCAATCTACAACAATGCAACACATTTGTACCAATATTAGTAAGATTTCTATACTTTAAGTCATTTAGACTTTTTATCAGACATCTAATGTGCATATCTTTCTACAACCTCCTTGAATGGAATTTCTTCACCTAACAACCACCTTCCATACCAATGATTCACCTTACCATCGTCTCTAGGCCATCCACAACTTCCATTAGCACATGCATGCTCAATAATTCACACCCAAACCATCAATCTCCTTAATTAACCTATTTCACAATCTCTGCAACACCAACACAACCTAGATTAGGCACTTATGGCTTCCAATCACCATCCCATAAGTCCTAACATATATTTCATACATAAATAATCATCATAGAGTAGTTAGAGATGGTAGACATACCTCTTGTAGTAAGACTCTTGAGAATCCCCACTTGTAGTGTTCTTGACCAATTTGGGAATTTGAATAGAAATCTATGGATCTTCAAGATTAATCGTTGTTAATATAAGTGTTTAGGAGTAGTAATCAACTCAATTTCAAAAATATTACCTTGGTTCATGGGAGGGAAGCATAGGACGGATTCCCCTTGATATGCAAGCCCTAGCTAAAAGAAATAACTTAGCCACTCTCCCTACCCGGCCTTGGGGGTATTTATAGGGTTCTTACATGTGCGGCCGCGCACCTGGGAAAACGGCACCGTATCTGACTGCGCGCACAAGGCAGAAACTCTTTAATATGTGCGGCCGTGCATATGGGCGCGCATATGGCATAGGTCCGGTAAAATGGCCATAACTTTCTATAGAAATATCCAAATGACGAACGGTTTGATGCTTTGAAAACTAAACTCAAAAATATTTAATTTGACAAGTAGATCACCTCCTAAGTCTTTATAGTTTTGCATCAGCATGTGTTTGAAATTGGATCTTGTGTAAATTTTTCCGAAACTTTAACCCATTGCATAGTTACCAACATGGCTTAGTCCTAGGGGTCTCCTTAGGCCCTCAACAATATCCAATACAACTCCTACACGTATTATCATGATCATCTAAGTTGTTACAGTCCTTAACCCCTCATGGAAGGCAAAATTACACTTAAGTAACTTGTGAGCGTGCTTATGGCCTCGGACTAATAGGAAATTTGAGGGGCCTCACAGAGTGGCTTCACGTAGTTCCCCTACAAGCAACACGCACATAAATCCCACCTTACGCTGCCGCAAGCACATTAACCCCTAGCCTTATACATTCGTATGCGCGTCAATATTCCATCACAATAACAACTCGCACCACAAGCGTCCATATATCTCAACTTTCCAACAATAAACAATATAAATTTTTCCACAACATAGCCCATGGATCAACCACAACATGTACAAGAATATCAACCACAACAACGAATGTAAAATGCTCAACAAGAAAGATGTCTTAACAATAAATAATTTCGCCTCAATGTGATAACGGCGTTCACAACTTCAACACCAATAACTCAACTATGAGAGAGAGATAATGTATAACTACGATATTAGATAAGAATAACTCACAATGGAAGATATAATGTGTAATAATGACTTCAAATCATGGAAAATCAACTGTGAAAAAGATACCATGAACAATAACTTCAAATAATGATAACAATGAAAGAGATAACATGTGTAATAACTTCAAGTAATGATAATCAACAATGAAGAGATAGTATGTAGCGATAGAAGAGTAAACCAGTTCAACTAAAGCATGAGAGCAATTTATCAATTAGGATATAGAACAAGTGTTAACGAAATTATGTAAGGCATGTGTGGATAGACTAACACAAGTAAGAATAGATTGACTATGAGAATTTAGAACATGATATGACAATTAAATTAAAGCATGAAAAGAGTCTAAGTAGTCTAATCCGGTCAATTACCACATACAACCCGCGTACCCACTCGTCACCTTGTGTACACGGCTTTCACATAACACGAATGACACAATCAATCCCAAATCCTAAGGGGTAATTTTCCCACACAAAGTTAGGCAAGATATTTACCTCGACTAGGCCAATTCAACTCTCGAAAATAGCTTTTCCCCTAAAATTTGCCTCCACACGGCTCAAATCTAACCAAAATTGACTTAATATCATCAAACAATGCAAGGGAAATCAATTACAATAGATAAAGCTATGATCTTTACACTTTTTCCAAAAATTTAACAAAAGTCAATCCGGGGCCCGCTCGGTCAAAACTCGGGTCCAATGGTAGATTACGACTACCCATGAACCCATGAGTTCGTATATGTGATTAGTTTAAAAATTTGAGTTCGAATCAACTCTCAAAATTCAAAATTTTTTTTAAAAGAAAATTGACAAAATTTCACAAATTTTCAATTTGCTTCACATAATTTTGATGTTTTATAAGATATATTGATGGAATATGATTAGAAATAGATTAGAATCAGTTACCCCAAGTTTGTAGATGAAAATCCCCTCTTTAAGTCGCCTCCTACCGAGTCTAGGGTTCTAAAAATGAGAGAATGTGTTGAAAATTCTGTCTCCCAACCCTTTGTACCAGTTGTAGTTGTTGCATTTACGACACAAGGTTCGCATTTTCGAACCCTCGCAATTAAAGACCAGGGCTCGTATTTGTGAACCTTGACAGCCTCCTTCATCATCGCAATTATTGCGAAGCTGTGAACCTCGCAAAAGTGAACAAATGTTCGCAAATGCGAACTAAGTCAAAATCCTGCTAACTTCACAAATGCGAAGGGGAAGTTGAAATTGCAACATCTGCCCCCTATTGTCACCTTCGCAATTGCGAGGCTGGTGGTTTCAATTGCGATAACTGGACGCCAGCAATACCAGCAGTTCAAATTTTAATCCATTCCATTCCGAAATATATCTGGAACTCATCCGAGCCCCCAGGGCTCCAAACCAAACATCCATACGAGTCTAAAAACATCATACGAACTCGATTGCATGATCAAAACACAAAAATAATATCTAAAACTACAATTTGGACACTAAAAAGCATGAATTTCAAAGTGAAATTCAAGAATCTCTAGAATTATAACTAAACGTCAGAATCCTATCAAACAACTCCAAATGATATCAAATTTTGTAGACAAGTTCTAAATAGCATAACAGGCCTATTCCAAGTCCTAAAGTCCAATTCCGAACTCGATAGCTAAAAGTCAACCTACGGTCAAACTTTTCAACTTCAAATTCCCAAATTTCGGCAAAACAACATAAATCAACCTACGGACTTCCAAAATAAATACCGGGCATACGCCCAGGTAGAAATCACGATACGAAGCTATTGGAGCCATAAAAACACCATTCCAGAGTTTCACAAAAAGTCAAAGTTTGGTCAATATTTCTAACTTAGGCTTCTAAGTCAAGAATCAAAGGTCTGAATCAACCCGAAAGCTTCTCGAAACGAAACTAACCAACCCCGCAAGTCATAAAATTATAAACACACATGTGTGAAGCATAAAAAGGGGTAACGGGGCACAATTACACAAAACGACCGATCAGGTCGTTAGATTCTCCCCCTCTTAAAATAAATGTTCGTCCTCGAACGTGCATAATGACATACCTGAAGTGGTGAATAGATGAGGATAACGACTCTCATGTCGTGCTCGGTCTCCCGGGTCACCTTCTCGATCGGATGACGCCTCCATTAAACCTTCACTGAAGCAATGTTCTTTGATCTCAACTTTCGAACCTGTCTGTCCAAGATAGCCACCGGCTCCTCAATTTAAGTAAAATCCTCGTCCAATTGGACTGTGCTGAAGTTTGAAAAATGAGACGGATCACCATAATACTTCTGGAGCATATAACACTAGATGAACCGCAGACAACCCTAGGTGACAATTCAAGCTTGCAGGACAGCTCGCCAATCCTCTCAGGGATCTCAAAAGATCTAATATACCTAGGGCTCAACTTTTCCTTCTTCCCGAACCTCATCACACCCTCCATGGGTGAAACCTTAAGCAAGACTCGCTCTCCAACCATGAATGCAATATCGCGAACCTTCCGATCCGCATAATCTTCTCTCTAGATTGGTCTGTACGAAGCCAATCCTGGATTATCTTGACCTTCTCCAAAGCATCTCAAACCAAATATGTGCCTAATAACTTAGCCTCTCCTGGCTCAAAATACCCAACTAGAGAATGACACCATATCCCATATAGGGCCTCATAGGGAGACATCTAAATACTCGATTGATAGTTGTTGTTGTAGGCAAACTCTGTAAGTGACAAGAATTGATCCCAAGCACCCCCAAAATCTATAACACAGGTGTGAAGCATATCCTCCAATGTCTGAATGGTACGCTCGGATTGTCCGTCTGTCTGAGAGTGAAATGTTGTACTCAACTCAATCCGTGTACCTAGCTCACGCTGTACAGCTCTCCAAAAACGTGATGTGAACTGCGTACCCCGATCAGAGATGATGGATACCGGTATGCCATAAAGTGCAATCTCGCGGAAATAAACCTAAGCCAGTTGCTCTGAAGAATAGGTACTCACTACAAGAATGAAATCATGAGCCGACTTGGTCAACCTGTCCACAATCACTCATACCACGTCAAATTTCTTATGAGTCTGTGGGAGCCCAACAACGAAGTGCACTCGGGAATGTCAAGTCGCTGAAGCGAACCACCTGGGCGTTGATGCTCAAACTTCACATGCTGACAATTTACACTACAAGAAAATCACGAATTACATGGGGATTTTCCTGGCGGTTACATAGGAAAATTCCCAGATAATTTAGTTTCCTGCGGATTTTCCTTCAAACAAAAACCCGATGGAAAAACCTTCTTGAGTAATTATTACCTGCGGAATTTAAAATCCCCAGGTATGTTACCTGAAAATTTTGAATCCGCATATAAAGTACCTGGGATGTTTTTCGTAAGAAATTCAAAAACATCGCATGAAATTTTCGATAAAAATTCATGAAAAAAAGAATTTTCTTGCGAATTTTCATACGAAAATATCTGCAAGTAATTTCCCATGAAAATTCCCAAGTAAAATATGCATGAACTTTTAGACAAAAAATTAAATTTATTGGTCAAAATTTTTATTTTCCTAATATATTATATGTAGGCATACAGACAACCACCCACTATCGGCACTGTGATGGCATCAACGAAATTCTAATCGCACTTTAATACAAGGATAGCACACTATCCATTAAAGACCATTGCAATTAAGCACACTGGTTTCGTGGTAATATAGCGGAGAACCTCAATGTCTTGGGCCGGTGTGAGACAAGATGTCACCGCATATCTCTCAGTTTTCTTATTTACTAGGTGTATTAATATTTTCCTCTTATTTCTTTTATTTTATTTTTTGAGAAAGGTTTTTTTAGGATTCCAAAAAGTAAATGAAAACTCTTTTCAAGTAAAAGTAAGTGAACTAAATTACGATTAATTAAAAATATTTTTTGTTATGTTTCCAAAAAATTTTATATACTGTGGAATACCACATTAAATTCTTTTCTTATATAAAAAATACATAAACTAACAAGAGATAAACACATTATATTTGATTACGTAATTGGTAAAAATAGTTACCCTAATTCTAACAATATATACAAGATTAAGTTACTCCAATAATGTTAGGTTAATTAAGAGATGATGTTTGCAGGTATAATCACAAAATTACTTGATATCTAATTAAGTCTCAATACAAAAATATACAAATTACTATCGCTTAAATACTATAATTTAGTTTCATCATTCTAAATCAATGTGAAAAATTACATATGTAGGAGATAGAACGTTAAATAAAATGGTTACGTTTGTGCATATAACTTAATTTTCATCACATCATTAGCTCTTATATAGGATCGCCATTTTAACTATATTTACTTATAAATAAATAGATAAAATCAATAGTGAAAGATATTTTTTTAAAATCATTAGTTTTTGTAACTTTCAAAAATATATAATTTTTGGAAATTCGAAATCGAAACCTCTGCGCAGGTAATTCCCAAGAACATAGCTTCATCTAGACATGCAACAATAAAATTTCAAATAATAAAATTCTCAAGTAAATTTTCAAGAAATAATCCCAAGCTAAAATTACAACTACAAAATTCTCAAGTAATTTCCTATGTCATAAAACTTTCAAGTAAAATCCCCAAGATATAACCTTCAGCTAAATTGCAACAATGAAATTCCCAGGTAATTCCCTAGGTATGAAAATCTCTAGGTAAATTCCCAAGAAATAATCCCCAGTTAATATCACAGCAACAAAATCCCCAGGT
Source organism: Nicotiana attenuata (assembly GCF_001879085.1). Lineage (NCBI taxonomy): Eukaryota > Viridiplantae > Streptophyta > Magnoliopsida > Solanales > Solanaceae > Nicotiana > Nicotiana attenuata. The sequence continues at coordinate 19,646 of NW_017676132.1, read as the reverse complement.
AATTCCCTAGGTAATAACATCCCCAGGTAAATTCTCAAGAAATAATCCCCAACTAATATCGTAATAAAAAATCCCCAAATAGTTCCCCAAGTAATAATATCCCCAGGTAAATTCCCAAGACATAATCCCTAGCTAAATCCGCAAGTATTGTTACCTGGAAAATTTTCTACGAATCCATAAAGGAAATAAAGTTTTCAAACTTTTTATTGTTTACCTGCGGAATTACCTACAAAAATAATACTTGAAAATTATTTTCCTAAATATATCACCAGGTAATATATTGACGCCAAATTTACTTGCGGATTTACCTGGAAAATCGTGTTTGCAGGTAAATATTCCAAAATTTAGGAACTTTGAGATTTTCGCATGAAAATCCCTAGCAATTATCTGCGGAAATAAATCCCAGGTAAAATTCCTATGTAATTCAAGTTTTTCTTGTAGTGTTAGGCGCCGATTTACATACTCCACTATATCTTTCTTCATCCTTCTCCACCAATAGTGTTGTCTCAAGTCCTATTACATCTTAGCAGCACCCGGATGAAAGGAGTACCGCGAACTGTGGGCCTCCATAAGAATTAACTCACGCAACCCATCCACATTGGGCACACATAACCGGCCATGCATCCGTAAAACACCATCATCCCCAACAGTAACCTCCTTGGCATCGCCATGCTGAACTGTGTCCTTGAGGACAAGCAAATGGGGGCCGTCATACTGACGGTAACTGATATGATAATATAGAGAAGACCGAAAACCCACGCAGGCAAGAACTTGACTAGGCTACGAAACATCCAATCTAACAAACTGGTTGGCTAAGGCCTAAACATCTAGGGCTAATGGCCTCTCTGCTGCCGGAAGATATGCTAAACTACTCAAACTCTTCGCCTTTCGACTCAAGGCATCGGCCACCATATTGGCCTTTTCGGGATGATATAGGATGGTCATATCATAGTCTTTAAGCAACTCTGACCATCTCCGCTACTGCAAGTTAAGATCCTTCTGTTTGAATAGATGTTGTAGACTTTGGTGGTCGGTAAAGACCTTACAAGGGACACCATACTAATAATGCCGCCAGATCTTCAATGCATGAACAATAGTTGCCAATTCTAAGTCATGGACCAAATAATTCTTCTCATGGGTCTTCAGCTACCGAGATATGTAGGCAATCACCCTACTGTCTAGCATCAACACCGCGCCAAGGCCAACACGTGACGCATCACAATACACAGTATAAGACCCCGAGCCCCTGGCAACACCAACACTGGGCTTTAGTCAAAGCAGTCTTGAGCTTTTGAAAGCTTGCCTTTCACTCCTCGGACTATGTGAAAGGAGCACCCTTTTGGGTCAATCTGGTCATAGGTGCAATAATAGATAAGAAACCCTCTACAAAACGACGATAATACCCGGCCAAACCAAGGAAACTCCGAATCTCCAAAGCTGAAGACGGTATGGGCCAACTCTGCACTGCTTCAATCTTCTTTGGATATACCTTGATCCCCTCACTCGATAGTACATGACCCAAAATTGCCACTGAGTCAAGCCAGAATTCACACTTTGAAAGTTTTTCATACAACATCTTTTCTCTCAAGATATGAAGTACGATCCTCAGGTGTTGCTCATGATGTCCCCGGCTGCGGAAGTATACCAAAATGTCGTCAATAAACACAATGACGAATGAATCAAGATAAGGTTGGAATACAGTGTTCATCAGGTGCATAAATGCTCCTGGGGCGTTGGTCACCCAAAATAATATCACCAGGAACTCGTAGTGACCATACCGAGTCCTAAAGCCAGTCTTTGAAATATCTGAAACCCGAATCTTTAGCTGATGATAACCTAAACGCAAGTCAATCTTTGAGAATACTCTGGCACCTTGTAGCCGATCAAATAAGTCATCAATGCATGGAAATAGATACTTGTTCTTCACTATAACCTTGTTCAACTATCGATAATCAATACGCATGCACATAGAACCGTCCTTCTTCTTCACAAACAAGACCGGAGCACCCCAAGGCGACACAATATGCCAAATGAAACCCTTATCAAGCAACTCTTGCAACTGTTCCTTTAAGTCCTTCAGCTCCGGGGGCCATACAATATGATGGAATAGAAATGGGTTGAGTGCCCGGCAACAAGTCAATGCCAAAATCGATATCCCTATCGAGCGGCAAGCCTGGAAGATTCGCTGGAAATATATCTGGGAAGTCTCTTACTATAGGAACTGACTCACGGTAGGAGTATCAGCACTGACATCTCTCACAAAGGCTAGATAAGCATCACACCCCTTCTCAACCATCCGTTGAGCCTTTACAAATGACACAACCCTGCTAGGAACATAATCCAATGCACCCCTCCACTCTAACCATAGAAAACCTGGCATAGCCAAGGTCACCATCTTAGCGTGACAATCCAGAATAGCATGATAGGGCGACAACCAGTCCATGCCCAAGATAACATCAAAGTCTGCCATACTAAGTAACAATATATCAACTATGGTCTCAAAACCACCAATAAAAACTAAACATGACCGATACACATGGTCTACAATAATAGAATCTCCCACGGGCGTGTACCCATAAATAAGAGAACTCAAAGAATCACGAGATATATCCAAATACGGAGCAAAGTGAGATGATTCATATGAATAAGTGGATCCCAGATCAAATAAGACTGGTGCATCTCTATAGAAAATCGGAACCAAACCAGTAATGACTACGTCTGAAGAACCTGCCTCTGTTCTACCCGAAAAAGCATAAAATATAGTCAGAACTCCCCCTCTAGGGCGACCTCTACCCGCCCGTCTCCCGCCCCTAGCTGGATGTGCAGGTGGAGCGGCAACTAGGGCAGCAACCATGTTCAGGGAAGTATGTGGACCTGACTGACTTCATGGAGCCTGAGTAGTCTCTAGAGGTGCACCTCTCCTGAGTATGGGGTAGTCTATAACCATGTGATAAGTATCACCACACTCAAAGCAAGATCTCGGCGGGCGTGGCTGCTGGGACTGGCTCGGCCTGGTCGGTTGGTCTGACCGCTGAAGGCAACTCGTGCAGGAGGTGCACTAGAAAGTAGTTGAGCAAAGTCTGCAACCTGCGACCTCAATATAACCGGAGCACCACTAGAAGCTGGAAGTGTTTACTGAACTAGACGGCATATATAGCCTCTACCATAATGGGTTGTAGCTACAGCATGACCACCGTTAAATCCTCCAGTAACTCGAGGCCTCCCTGCCTCCTTATCCTCTCTCTCTTACGGCCCCACATACACTCCAACCTCCATGCAATCTCTACCACCTGCTGATATGGGGTATCTATCTCCAACTCTCGAGCCATGCCGAATCTAATACCATAGTTGAGCCCCTCAATAAATCGACGAACTCGCTCTCTGACTATACAGACAAAGCGGCGCATGTCTGGACAAATCACTAAATCAGACAGCATACTTCGACACTGTCATAGTACCCTAGCGTAGCTACTCAAACTCCGCGCACCATGTATCCCTAAGGGTATGAGGAGCAAACTCTCTCAAGAACAACTCTGAAAACCGAGTCCATTTAAGTGAAGCTGCTCTTGCCACCGCTGATATGCTGCTCTTGATAGATGGAAAGTAGTGAAAGTAACCCTGCTCGTCTCCACAATACCCATGGTGAGGAGAATATGGTAGCACTCCTCTAGTAAACCATATGCATCCTCTGAAGCCAAACCACTGAAAGTAGGAGGGTGATACTTCTTGAACCTCTCAAGTCTAAGCTGCTCCACCTCAGATTCTGATGCCCTAACCGCGGGCTGAACCGGAGCAACAAGTTGTTCTGGTATAACCCCTAGGGCCTGAACAACATGGACCCGCTGCTCTTGGGTACGGGCCGCGGGAGTCTGAGCTCCTCTCCCAGCCTGAGATGTGGCTGGTGCAAGTGGAATCAACCCCTCCCCCCCCCCCCTGAGAAAGTACCAATCATGCCCAAGAACTGTGTGAGGGTCTCCTGAAGTGCAGGGTGGCAACAAGCACCTCGGGTGTCTGCCCCCAACTAGAGCTACTAGTGGCTCCTCTATTGCAACTCGGGCGGGTGCTCCAGCTACACCACGTGCCCGTCCTCGGCCTCTCACAACTCTATCAGGGGATGCGGGTGTCTGATCATCAGATCCAGTAGTGCGTGTCCGCACCATCTGTGAGATAATAGAAAGTCAAAGATTTAGTTTTTAAAGTCAACCAATTCGCACGATAATGAATCAAAGAAGTGAAGTTTTCCTAATGGTTCTGTAGCGTATTGAGTCTAAGCTGCTCCTCTTCAGATGTTGATGCCCTAACAACGGGCTAAACCAGAGCAACGGGTTGTACTGGTATAACCTCTAGGACCTGATCAACATGGACCCGCTGCTCTAGGGTACGGGCCGCGGGAGTCTGAGATCCTCCCCCAGCCTGAGATATGGTTGGTGCAAGTGGAATCAACCCCACATGAGAAGGTACCGAACATGCCCAAGAACTATTCGAGGGTCTCATGAAGTGCAGGGGTGCAATAGGCACCTCGAGTGTCTGCCCCTAACTGGAGCTACTGCCCCTAAACCTAGTCTCTCTTTCTCAAGCAAAGACTAGGTCAAAAAAGCACGAAACAATGTTCGCAGCCATTAATTCTATAATTTAAGCATAAACAAGGCTAGATATCACTAATCCAATCATAAATAAGCCCTAAAATTAAATATCCATTAAGTATCCACACTAGGGTTGGGTCACAACCCTAACTAAAGATCTAGCTACTCATAAAAAAAATGAAGAAATAAAAGTAGAATGCATAATGATAGATGAAACAAAGAAAATCTAGTGTTAAGAAGTAAATCTATTACAAAATTACTTAAAGAAGCAAGGAAAAATGTTCAGGTGCACCTCTGCAAACTAAACTTAACCTAAAAATAACAAAAGTTGTATTTATACTAAGCTAAAAATATCTGACAAAAATGTCCCTACGGAGGTTATGCGGCCGCATAATTCTGATGCGGACCGCAAAAAGGCCTACTACGGCCGCACTATTCTAGTGCGGTCCGCACACTTGGGATTTTGAGGCTGGAACTTGAAGTCTTGTTCGCATAAAACTGATTGCGGCCGCACAAAAGTGTTGCAGTACGCACTCTTCGGCATTTGGGCTTTGATCAAATCTCTAAATCTCCAATCTTGCGGACCGCATAATAATGATTATTGCGCATATTTTTGGTGCGATCCGCACTGTCTGAGTTTTCTAAAAGCCTCCCTGCCTCTTATCCTCTCTCTCTCATGGCCCCATATACACTCCAACCTCCATGCAATCTCTACCACCTACTGATATGGGGTATCTGTCTCCGACTCTCGAGCCATGCCGAATCTAATACCATAGTTGAGCCCCTCAATATATCGACGAACTCGCTCTCTGACTATACAGACCAAAGCAGGTGCATGTCTGGACAAATCACTAAATCAGACAGCATACTTCTACACCGTCATAGTACCCTAGCGTAGCTACTCAAACTCCATGCACCATGTATCCCTAAGGGTATGTGGAACAAACTCTCTCAAGAACAACTCTGAAAACCGAGTCCATGTAAGTGAACCTGCTCTTGCCACCGCTGATATGCTGCTCTTGATAGATGGAAAGTAGTGAAAGCAACCTTGCTCGTCTCCACAATACCCATGGTGAGGAAAATATGGTAGCACTCCTCTAGAAAACCATATGCATCCTCTAAAGCCAAATCACTGAAAGTATGAGGGTGATACTTCTTGAACCTCTCAAGTCTAAGCTGCTCCACCTCAGATTCTGATGCCCTAACCGCGGGCGGAATCGGAGCGACAAGTTGTACTGGTATAACCTCTAGGGCCTGATCAACATGGACCCGCTGCTCTTGGGTACGGGCCGCGGGAGTCTGAGCTTCTCTCCTAGCCTGAGATGTGGCTGGTGCAAGTGGAATCAACCCCCCTTCCCTCTGAGAAGGTACCAATCATGCCCAAGAACTGTGTGAGGGTCTCCTGAAGTGCAGGGGTGGCAACAAGCGCCTCGGGTATCTGCCCCCAACTAGAGCTACTAGTGGCTCCTCTATCGCAACTCGGGCGGGTGCTCCGGCTGCACCATGGCCCCTCCTCGGCCTCTCGCGACTCTATCAGGGGACGCGAGTGTCTGATCGTCGTATCCAGTAGTGCGTGTCCGCACCATCTGTGAGATAATAGAAAGTCAAAGATTTAGTTTTTAAAGTCAACCAATTCGCACGATAATGAATCAATGAAGTGAAGTTTACCTAATGGTTCTGTAGCGTCTGTAGTCTAAACTGCTCCTCTTCAGATGTTGATGCCCTAACCACGGGCTGAACCAGAGCAACAGGTTGCACTGGTATAACCTTTGGGACTTGATCAACATGAACCCGCTGCTCTATGGTACGGGCCGCGGGAGTCTGAGCTCCTCCCCCAGCCTGAGATATGGCTGGTGCAAGTGGAATCAACCCCACGTGAGAAGGTACCGAACATGCCCAAGAAGTATTCGAGGGTCTCCTGAAGTGCAGGGGTGCAATAGGCACCTCGAGTGTCTACCCCTAACTAGAGCTACTGGTGGCTCCTCTATTGCAGCTCAGGCGGGTGCTCTGGCTGACCACGTGCCCCTCCTCAGCCTCTCGCGGCTCTATCAGGGGGCGCGGGTGTCTGATTGTCAGATCCAGTAGTGCGTGTCCGCACCATCTATGAGATAATAGAAAGTCAAAGATTCAGTTTTTGAAGTCAACCAATTCGAATGATAATGAATCAAAGAAGTAAAATTTTCCTAGCGGTTCTGTAGCCTCTCGAAGATAAGTACAGACGTCTCTGTACCAATCCGCAAGACTCTACTAAATCTGCTTATGACTCGTAACACCGATGAACCTAGAGCTCTAATACCAACTTGTCACGATCCCAATTTTCCTTTGTAGGATATCGTGATGGCACCTAGTCTATACGACTAGGTAAGTCCAACATTCAATAGCAACTTGACATAAATAATTAACAGAAATACTAAAACAAGTCTAATAAACCCATAAAATCTCCCATAAACAGAATCTCAACAAAACACTTTTCCAAAATCGATGGAACTGAGTCATAAGCTCTACAGTGTAATACTAAAGCCTCTACTATCATCTGATAAGTCTAGCATTCAATAGAAACTGAATGAGAATACAACAGGAAGTAAAGATAAGGGAAGGTGACTCCGAGGCCTGCGGACGTGGAGCGGGTATACCTTGAAGTCTCCAAGTGCAGCTACTCAAATCAACTCTAGCATTCGGCACGGGCAGAAGTACCCGGACCTGCATAAAAAGATGTGATGAATCGTAGTATGAGTATACCACAACGTTAACCAGTAAGTATCAAGCCTAACCTTGGTTGAGTAGTGACGAGGCCAGGTCAAAACACCTACTAGGATATAAATAAACAGAATGAAAACATATTAAGGATGAATAATGGAAGGCGAAGAAATATTTGATACGAAATAAGTGAATAGCATGAACTGATACTGAAATTGTAAGCATGGAAATAACATAAAGAAATCAATTAAAGATAACCAGAGTGATCATATACGGATAATAACTGATAGAATAAGGAAGAACAAAACAACAAGAAGTGTTCCCACCAAAACTCTTTGCAACATGAAATAAACAACAAGAATCACAACGAGGTACCGCCCCGTGTACAATAAGAATCACAACCAAGGTACCGCCTCGTGTACAACAAGAATCACAACCGAGGTACCGCTTCGTATTCACATTTCTCAAATTTCAATCACAATCTTTTCGTATACCGCTGCGTGAGCCTTACAGCCTTACATTTAAGTAGTTTTGAAAATAGTTTTTCCGAAATAGCTATACACACTTTAGCCCATCTTATGACACCGTGTGGCTTCACGTAGTTCCCCTACGAGCAACACGCACATAAATCTCACCTTATGCCTCCGCATGCATATTAACCCCTAGACTTATACCGCCGCATGCGTGTCAATATCACATCACAATAACAACTCGCACCATAAGTGACCATATAATACAACTTGCCAACAATAAAAAATATCAATGTTTCAATGACAGAGCCCATGGCTCCACCACAACGTGTACAAGAATATTAACAACAACAATGAATGTGAAATGCTCAACAAGAAATATGTCTCAACAATAAACAATTTCGCCTCAACGTAATAACGACTCTCACAACTTCAACACCAATAACTCAACAATGAGAGAGAGATAATGTATAACCACGATATTAGATAAGAATAACTCAAAATGGAAGAGATAATGTGTAATAATGACTTCAAATAATGGAAATCGACAATGAAAGAGATAACATGAACAATAACTTCAAATAATGATAATCAACAATGAAGAGATAGCATGTAACGATAAAAGAGGCAATCAGTTCAACTAAAGCATGAGAGCAATTTATAAATTAGGATGTAGAACAAGCGTTAACGAAATCATTTAAGGCATGTAATGATAGACTAACACATGTAAGAATAGATTGACTATGAGAATTTAAAACATGATATGACAATTAAATTAAAGCATGAAAAGAGTCTAAGTATCATAATCCGGTCAACTACCACATAAAACATGTGTACCCAGTCGTCACCTTGCGTATACGACTTTCACATAACATGAATAACACCATCAATCCCAAATCCTAATGGGTAGTTCTCCCACACAATGTTAGGTAAGATACTTATCTCAACTAGGCCAATTTAACTCTCAGGAATAGATCTTCCCCTAAAATTCTCCTTCACACGGCTCAAATCTAACCAAAATTGACTTAACATCATCAAAAAATGCAAGGGAAGATAATTACAATAGATAAAGCTATGATCTTTACACCTTTCCCAAAAAGTCAACAAAAATCAACCTGGGGCACATCTGATCAAAAACTGGGTCCAATGGTAGATTACGACTACCCATGACCCCACGAGTTCATATATGTGATTAGTTTAAAATTTTGAGTCCGAATCGACTCTCAAAATCAAAATTCTTATTTTTCAAAAATTTGACAAATTTTCACTTTGATTCACATGATTTTGATATTACAATCTAAGATATATTGATGGAATATGATTAGAAATAGATTAGAATCACTTAGACAGGGTTCGCATTTGCGAACCTTCGCAATTGCGAGCCAGGGCTCGGATTTGCGAACTCTGACAGCCTCCTTCATCATCGCAATTGCGACAAGAGGTTTCGCAATTGAGAAGCTATGAACCTCGCAAAATCGAAAAAATGTTCACAAATGAGAACTAAGTCAAAATCATGATGACTTCGCAAATACGAAGGGGAAGTCGCAATTGCGACATCTTCCCCCCCACTGGCACCTTCGCAATTGTGAGGCTGGTGCTCGCAATTGCGATAACTGGGCATCCACAACACTAGCAGTTCAAATTTCAATTCAATCCATTCTGAAACATGTCTCGAAACTCATCTGAGCCCTCGGGGATCCAAACCAAACATCCACACAAGTCTAAAAGTATCATAGGAACTCGCTCGCGCGATCAAAACACAAAAATAACATCTAAAACTACTAATTGGACACTAAAACACATGAATTTCAAAGTAAAGTTCAAGAATATCTAGAATTACAACTAACGTCCGAATCCTATCAAACCAACTCGAAATGATATTAAATTTTGCAGACAAGTTCTAAATAGCATAACGGACCTATTTCAAGTCCCAAAATCAAATTCCGAACACGATAACTGAAAATTAACCTACGGTCAAACTTTTCAGCTTCAAATTGCCAAATTTCAGCAAAAATAACATAAATCAACCTACGGACTTCCGAAATCAATTTCGGGCATACGGCCAAGTCCGAAATCATGATACGAAGCTATCAGAACCATCAATACTCCGGGGTCATTTTCATAAAAGTCAAAGTTTGATCAACATTTCTAACTTAGGCTTCTAAGTCAAGAATCAAAGGGTCCGAATCAACCGAAAACTTCTCGGAACAAAACTAACCAACCCTGCAAGTCATAAAATCATATACACACACATCTGAAGCATCAAAAGGGGTAACGGGGCACAATTACATAAAACGACCCATCGGGTCATTACATTTTGAGGAGAGATTTTCATACACAACTATTGGGTAAGTGATTTTTATCCATTTTTAATTATATTACATGATTGTTTATGAGATTTAACATCTAATTCAATAGAATCTAAGAGAACTTTTGGGGGATTTTGACTATGTTTTGAAAAAAATAAAAATTTGAGATTTGAGAGTCGAATTAGACTTGGATTTGAAAACAAAATACATATTTGGACTCGTGGAGTTATGGGTAGTCGAGATCTACCCTACTCAGGTTTTGACCAGACCGGCCCGGAATTGACTCATGTTGTCTTTTGGGAAATTGTGTAAAGATCTTAACTTTAATATCGAAATTCGTTTCTCTTGCATTGTTTGATGATATTATGTTATTTTTTGTTATATTTGAGCTATGTGGAGGCGAATTTTAAAGGAAAGGCTTTTGAGTGTTGATTTGGCCTAATTGAGGTAAGTATTCTGCATAACCTTTTGTGAGGGAACTTCCCTGTAGGATTTGGTCTAATTGCTTTATTTGAATTATGTGAAAGATGTGTACATGAGGTGACGAGTGTGTATAGCTTATATGTGGAAATTGATTGGCTTATACTCTTAGGCTATTAATATGCTTTTAATTGAAGTTGTTGTTATATGGAATATCTTTCATTGTTGAGTTATTTCCCATCTTATTTTGTTGTTGTTTAAATTCTTCTACATATTTTTATTGAGTCGTGGGCTATGTATTATGGTGATATTGGTATTGTTGTTTTGGCAATATTGTAGCATATGGTCGTGTGTTGTGCTAGTTGATTATTGTGTTGTGATGCGATGCGCATGCGGTGGCATAAGGGTGTTGTTATTGATGCACATTCGGCGAGATAAGGGGATTTTATGCGTATGTTGCTAATAAGGGAATTACTTCATTGGAATCACAGTGGCGAGATATGGGGGCTTATGCGAGTGAAGCTATTTCGAAAAAAATATTTTTAAAATGTAAAATGTAAGGCTCACGCGGCATTATAAGAAAGATTTGTGATTTATGATTTGTGACTTGTGATTCGTGATTATGAGGTGTGGTACCTCGGAGTGGTTCTTGTTGTAGATTCTATGTTGGGACGGCTTGATGATTTAAACTGTTATTATTTTTCTTAATTTATCACTTGTATTTTAACTGTGTTTTGATTATTTGACTATTGTTTTCACATGTTCTCTCTTTGTTGTCATTTATTGATTTTGTTTCCGTTGTTAGTTTTATACTTATACTCTGCACAGGTTTTGTGTTTAATGAGTGTCTTGACTTGAACCTCGTCACTAATTCAATGAGAAGGTGAGTGGGCTGAGGCATTTTTTCTTTTTATTTTTTATTACACTTGTTATTCTTTGATTGGTTAATTTTACACCTCAGTAGCAAGTGTATGTCATGCACTAGGTTTACCTGATGGAGGTGTTTATGGGACAAACTCCTAACAAAAGTAAGTGTCTATTTGGTCACTAGCTAAGTTGGACTGCCTAACTTACAAATTGTGCCAACTTTAAGGAAATAAATGTGTATTTGGTCTTTTTCTTTTATGTCCTTATTTTTCAATTACCATCAATCTCCTCAGCCCAAAAACAAGGGAAATTGGCACCAGGGTGACAATGCACCCAAGTAATTAGGATTAAATAAGCCATACTTATACATATTGGCACCCTTTAGCTTAACTTTAAATTTTTGATAATTATTTGTATTTTGTAGCCAAAGTTATTTTGCATAAAAGTACAGCTCATCAACGCACAGCCCCCCCCCCCCCCCCCCC
>NW_017676132.1:0-7795 GCF_001879085.1 Nicotiana attenuata | reverse complement strand
CTCCAACAATTTTATTCTTTTTCTCCCTAAATTTTCTCCCAATTCTTTCAATCTGTCCCCAAATCTCTATGTTATTTTACTCCCTCGTAATCACTATATTACGTTTCATCTTCATCGTTCTTTTTGGATAGTAATTTGCATTGTGTCTTTTTTCTTGTAATTTATGAGCAACTTATTTCTAGATAAACGTCGGTGTAAGATGAGAAAAAAAAATCTTCATCGAAGAGGGATTTATCCACTTAACAATGTATATTTTGTTATAATCGGTTTATCTCTTGTATATCCAAGTGTGTACAAAAAATAACAATATTGTTTATACATCACAGTGCATAACACAATTAAAAAGTGCATATCAAAATGTATATTATAACCTTATTTTCCTATTTTGTGTATGTAAAAAATATATCAAAATGGCCCACAATCTAACAAATTTCTGATAATGTATATTATATTGTATATCGTGTATATAATGTATATTATATGTTACGATATACAATATGATATACATATAGTTTATACATGGTAATATACACAAATGTGCACTATCTTTACACATCATCTGCCGTATGACTACCACAACAATATCATAGCCACCAATTATACCATTGTAAACACAAAATAGAATTACAGTTAAAAAAAAGGAGAAGAGGGAAGAAAAAGAAAATTGATATCTATGTCTTGAAAGAAAAAGAGAAGATAAAAGTCTTGGATCATTGTCGCGATTGTGGCTCATGGCCCGTGGCCGGTGGTAGATTACTTTACTGATTAAAAATAACAAAGGTAGCCATAAAAAATTGGTGGAGGTTTTGTATGTCTGAAGATGGATATAATCGTTTGGAGAAGAGAAGTAAGGATGGTAATGGTTCTTGAGTTATTGTTCCTTGTCCGTGTTGAAATCGAGTGAGAGATCAGAGAATAGATATCAGAGAGAGATGGCAATAGGAGGTGGAAAAAGAGTACAGAGAGAGAGCATAAATAGCGAATAGTTTTTTCTTAGATTTGGCTATATAATGCTAATCTTTTTGGTCTGTCTTTGCCAAAATATAATATATTTTTTTTGTCAATTCTTGTTATATATTGCTACCCCGGTGTCAATTTCCTAAAAAACAACTAGAAAGAAATACTCTAATCTTTTACGTTTTATTTCTTCCTTTCAATTACTAGGAGATATTAATAAGGACGACTCAACGGGAGATATGGCCTAAAACTAAAGGTTAATTGATCACGTCCAACTCTAGTCCTAAAAAGGATAAGCGGTCGCTGCAAATATAATCCGGTCTAAAAGTCCGGAGACGAATCCCACAGAGAACTAAGGCTTAGCTATATCTGTTTAATATCACTAAGAAGACAAGTTTGAACAATTTTCTAAATTATAAAATTGAGATTTATATTTCTAACTAATTAACTAGCAAATACTAGAAAACGGTAAATTAATCAACTAACGAGACAAAGGGTTGGAGACTAAATTAAAGAGATCTAGAGTTATGATTTTCCCAATTGTCGGAATCCTTCTAGCTATGTTCCCTACAATTTCGCTAATGTATTCTCTACTGATCGTGAGCACTTTAGGTGACGTAATTCTCTCTCGAGCAACTACAACAATTTAGTAGACATATTCTCTCGAACTACACTAGTTGGCTTTATCTAACCGCTCATTATGACCACGTCAAGGCTTTGTTATTTCTAAACATGCCTTTAAACCCACTGTATTGATTTCTCACATACGTTAGGAGTGACGTTGTTCAACAACCACCTAAATATGTATCCTTTCTCAAGCACTACACACTAAATAGGCATAGTCAATTAATGGCCATTCAATCAACAACAACAAACACGTAGTTGAACAAGTAGAGAAATTCAACGGCTCAATTATATAAAAACATAACAAAAATTTATCCTACAAAAGGTTCCATCAAAACCCTAGATAACAAATTAACTATTCATAATAGTATGTAAAACTACAATACTAAAAGTCATAACCAACAATGAAAAATAGGAAGAGGAAGGAAAAACTCGTAGAAGAATTCCCCGCCTTGCTCCTATTGTGTCTCTGCCTCCTTAGGTCTAAAAACAAGTTTCCCTCTTTTCTTGGGCGAGCTTCTTGAGTTTATAAGGGTTTGGAATAAGTTTTTCCCGAGTTACACTTTGGTCCCACAAGTTCTGGGCAACTGCACAGTTCATCGCGGCCGCGGCGCAACCGCGGTGTGAGCCAAACATTCTGCCTTGCGTCTGTGGCCTGCCACGGTCCCACCGCTGTCCACCGCGGTCGCGGTGGATTCAACCCCAGTCCACTTTTTGCTTCTTTCCGCTTGGGTGATTCTTGATTGGACGTTTTCTTCACATTATTGACTCCAAAACACTCCATAGTTCTTTCTAACTTGGATTAGTCCCTGCACAGCAAAAGAACACCAATTAGAGCATTTTGTTATCATTTAGCCTATAAAATAACAATAAAGCATGGTATAATTAGGGTGTAAATATCGTCTATGTAGCCTATTATCAACACCCCACACTTAAACCATTGCTCGTCCTCGTGCAATCAAACTACACTTTTTTATAGACACGACCTTTTTAAACAATTCTCCTAACTCATCACACCAAGAGTATTTAAAATAGACTAAGCACAAAAGCGTAACATCTTCACCTCAAGATTTGACTCACAAGTACCACGCATTATTCACCACTCACCTACTTACTCTAACATAGAGGTCACTGACATTACCTTTCCTTCATGAATCAAGTGCCCTCACACAACAAAAGAGAGTAGTTCCACACAATAAAATTTAAGAACACTTAGGAACTCAAGATAGAAAGAATTCTCTCACTCTCAGAAATAACATTCATATGCTACAAAAGATGCACCATAGGCTTGCCCGTAGTGTACTACTCTACTAATCGAGCTCATTCACTCTAGGATCAAGTAGGACTTTAATTGGTTGTAATGTAGGCTGCGGGACGGGTATGATACATTTAGATATAAGAGTGAGTACACCTCCCTAAGCACTTTAATACATATACTTTAACATTCAAACCACATACTTATGTCAAACCATAACTCCACCTTCACAACAATGTATATTACCCCATTCTTCTTTAAGCACACTTACATCAAGAGCCACCACTTATCGATAAATTTTTTTTTTCACAACAATCCAACTATTTTTTTTCTTTTTTTTCTTTTTTTTTTTTCCAATTCAAGTGGCTCTTACTTTTTTCAAAACAGTGCACCTTTCTCCTTATTTCATTAGTTCCACTCAAAAGCCAACCCAATCACCCCACACTTTAACTTTTACACAGTTCATAATAATTCAAGTGCTCATGAGGTTAAAAGGTTCAAATAGATGATTAATTCAAACAAATGGGTAAGGCTTGTAATGTGGTTGCCAAAGAAACAAGATTACAGGCTCAAAGGGGTTATCTGCGATACATAACAATTAGGTGGGTAAAATATACATATCTGGCTCAACAAAGAAACGCCTATATCACTTCCAAGACTGAACAAAACTACTATTTCGCTTTGCAAACACACAAGGCAAGTTCTAGGCATCAAATGCAATGCACAAAATATAACAAATCCTTACACACACATGGCACATAACTCACTCGGAATTGGCTTCATCAAGACACTCTAGTCAAAGCAGTTAAGCAAAGTTAAAATCGTTAAATTTAAGGTACTTATACAAGAGTCAAAAACTGAACCTAAGCGTCACAACCAAAGTACTCACTATTCTCAAAGCATAACAAAGTCAAGAGATATTGCTTCAATTCAAAACACAACACAATGGCTCCTACTCCCAAAAAAAAAATAACTACACCCGGTTCAAACAAAACCCTTAGAAAAGAACTGCGGCACAAAGAAAAATCAAGGGGGAAATATTACACTACCTAAAAAGAAAATCTTTTTATTTTATTTTTTCTTTAGACATAAATCCCTCAAGAAAATTGTCTACTAGATCCATCGTCGGGAAAAGTCCAATCTCTTCTATTTTTGTAAAAAAAAAATTCAATTAAACTAACACAACTAAATTAGCATGGAAAGTCACCAAAACAATCTCCTCACCCCACACTTAAAATTATGCATTGTCCCCAATGCACATCATAATTATAAGAGGGTAAAAGAAACTCCCTGGAAGGTCAAAGGCCGAAGCACCAGCAGCTCATGGGGTACTCAGACTTCTCCCAGGCTTGGTCCTTCGTGCGGGTACCTCAGACTTAGTTCCAACCATCTGCTTCGATGTTGCATCCTTCCAATAGATTTTCTTTCCATGCTCCTAAAAAATTAAAACTCGACACTACAAAAATAATACAATTAAAAAAAAAGCAGTAAAGCTGAGTTGCCTCCCAACAAGCGCTTGATTTAACGTCGCGGCACGACGTGAATCATTTTTTGCCTCCACCTCGAGCTTATTAATTGAACTCCAAGTTTTGATTCAAGCTTATGATTATGGTCATGGGGCGGTGGAACGAATCTAACTGGCCCAAGGAAATAATGTAGTATTCTACAGTCCTTGGCCTTTGTATGAGGTATGTAATCCTGACTTTCTAGCAAGAAGAATTCTAGAATATATGCACCTTGTTCCTCATTCCTTGACTCTTCGATTGGTTCAGATGACTCTACTTTCATATCATCATCCAAACATAATGTGAAAAAATGCTTGGAGTGTGGACCAATGCGCTCAAACACATGAACTTCAGGACTTTCAACATCCTCACCATCAATGATACTAGAGTCAACAAAATTTATATCCTCAAAGTCCTTGGCTGGCTCTAGTCTCACTTCTTCAACATTGACATCCTCAAATTGTAGTTGGCTAGGTTGTTGATGTTCTACTCTGACCTCCCCAATTAACACCTCAAATTCATGCTCTTCTTGGCTGCTATCCTCAATATTGGCTTGTTGAGCATTAAAAGCTCCAACCACTTGACTCAATTGAGCCTCCAACTTGCGAATAGTAAAGCGTTAGAAATCGTAGTCAACATTTTTCCAGTGCTTCAGCGGGCTTTGGCCTTTTTTTGTTATAGGTATTTAACCGGTTCGGAAGATAAACTATCAGTCAATGACGTTGCCAAGGTAGATGTTTTTCTTTGCCTTTCAAGATATTGCGTATAAAGAGAAAGATAGCCAGTCCTCTTGGGCGGCCGAGAGTGTTATGTAAAAAGGACCAAGAAGGATCCTATCCTAAAGGAGAAGGAGGAGGAGTAGGAGGAGGAGTAGGAGCTAGCTTTAGGGGCGGAATCGAATGATTACGTTGCCTCTTGCCTTTCTATGTGCAATTGTTTCTCATTATTTTGTTCCAGAAGGCACTTTAGCATATCCTTGATCTCCTTCAGGTCCGCATTCCCAGGTTCTTTGTTCCTATTAACTTCACAAGAAAAGGTAGAACCATCATAGTAAGGGATTGGGGGAAAATAAGAAATATAAGCACAACCATGAAGGTGACCATTTTTACCACCACACACATCACACACATTCCACAAATAAGATTGAGTTGGTGCACATAACTCGCTCATAGGAACGTTTAGAAAATTTTGCCACGGGTGGTTTTCTTCACAATATGTATGGATATCAATAGTAGAATTATCTACACCTAAATTCCTATAATTTCAAGGTGTCATGTTTCTCAAATCAACAGTTATATAAAAAAGCACAAAAAAAATAAAACAAAATAAAAGTTCAAACTTGAACCCTAGCAATATATACAGCTACAACTACACCGTTAGTTCCCAGGCAACGGCGCCAAAATTTGATCACGCCCAACTCTAGTCCTAAAAAGGATAAACGGTCGCTACGAATATAATCCCGTCTAAAAGCCCGGAGTCGAATCCCACAGAGAACTAAGGCTTAGCTATATCTGTTTAATATCACTAAGAAGACAAGTTTGAACAATTTTCTAAATTATAAAGATTGAGATTTATATTTCTAACTAATTAACTAGCAAATACTAGAAAACGGTAAAATTATCAACTAACGAGACAAAGGGTTGGAGACTAAATTAAGGAGATCTAGAGTTATGATTTTCCCAATTGTCGGAATCCTTCTATCTATGTTCCCTACAATTTCGCCAATGTATTCTTTACTGATCGTAAGCACTTTTGGTGAGGTAATTCTCTCTCGAGCAACTACAACAATTTACTAGACATATTCTCTCGAACTACGCTAGTTGGCTTTATCTAACCGCTCATTATGACCACGTCAAGGCTTTGTTATTTCTAAACCTGCCTTTAAACCCACTGCATTGATTTCTCACATACGTTAGGAGTGACATTGTTCAACAACCACCTAAATATGTATCCTTTCTCAAACACTACACACTAAATAGGCATAGTCAATTGATGGTCATTCAATCAACAACAACAAACACGTAGTTGAACAAGTAGAGAAATTCAACGGCTCAATTATATAAAAACATAACAAGAATTTATCCTACAAAAGGTTCCATCAAAACCCTAGATAACAAATTAGCTATTCATAATAATATGTAAAACTACAATACTAAAAGTCATAACCAACAATGAAAAATAGGAAGAGGAAGGAAAAACTCGTAGAAGAATTCCCCGCCTTGCTCCTATTGTGTCTCTGCCTCCTTAGGTCTAAAAACAAGCTTCTCTCTTTTCTTGGGCGAGCTTCTTGAGTTTATAAGGGTTTGGAATAAGTTTTTCCTGAGTTACACTTTGGTCCCACAAGTTCTGGGCAACTGCACAGTTCACCGCGGCCGCAGCACGATCCCGGCGCAACCGCGGTGAGAGCCAAACATTCTGCCTCGCGTCTGTGGCCTGCCGTGGTGCCACCGCGGTCCACCGCGGTCGCGGTGGATTCAACCCCAGTCCACTTTTTGCTTCTTTCCGCTCGGGTGCTTCTTGATTGGACGTTTTCTTCACATTATTGACTCCAAAACACTCCATTGTTCTTTCTAACTTGGATTAGTCCCTACACAGCAAAAGAACACCAATTAGAGCATTTTGTTATCATTTAGCCTATAAAACAACTATAAAGCATGGTATAATTAGGGTGTAAATATCGTCTATGTAGCCTATTATCATTAATAATAAGTCTTAAACCTACTTTGTATATATTTATATATGTAAACTTTTTAAAACGTTTTTCCAATTATTTGTTAAGTTTTAATAATTAAAATCATATATTTTTTTCTTCAATTGAAAAAAAAAATTGAAACCCAGAGAAACTCTACTGTAACCCCTCAAAATTGTCAGCAACACATCTCTACATTAGTCAGGCCTGAAAAATATTTCTTTGGAATACTGCTGTTCTTTTTTTTATTTTTTATTTCACCTCTCATAACTTGATCCATCCTCTTCAAAATCATTGCAACCTAAAACTATAATGAAACGCATGCTAGATGTGTAGGTTGATCAGGAAAATATACCTCGTCCGACGACCTCCTATCTCCAGGTATAACCCATGTGTATGTGAGTATATACACCGAGTATATAGTATTACTAAGTATACATTGAGTTCACACTAAATATACTTAAAATAGCATACACTAAGTGTTTACTTAATATAACATCGGTTACCGGGAGCCTACATTAGGAGTCGGGGGTCACCGGAACCCGTTGACCTCGGTAAAATTATTGTATATTTATTTTGTGTATATAGGTACATACATAAAGGACCCTTAAATATTAGTCCCTCCGGTCCAAAATAAGTGATTTTTTGGCCTTTTTCTTGTGGTCCAAAATAAATGATTTTTCCATATTTCAAGAATGAATTAATTACTTTTTTCCTACATTGTTCTTGGAGTAAATAGTGTTGGAATATGTGTCAGGAGTGTTT
>NW_017676131.1:50630-51538 GCF_001879085.1 Nicotiana attenuata | reverse complement strand
TGAAAAGAACAGGTGCACAAGTGATTCCTCCTTAGGCTCAGCACAACACCAGCACCTAGATGGCATATGGTAGCCAATCTTTTTCATGAAATCATCCAGAGGTAATTTAGCTTTCCAAACTTTCCACATAAAGAAGGAAATTTTGAAAGGAAGCCCCTTCACCCATATCATCTTATAAGCTACCTTAGGATCTTCTCTCCTTCTCAAATATTCCCATGCTGTCTTTACAGAGAAATTGCCTCTAGTTTCAAGCATCCAAAAGGGAACATCAAGAACATTCTGCTGGAAGGGAGGAGTAATCCTCTCTATAATGTGCATAGCTAAATCTTCTGGAAGAATCTGCAGTAGCCTATTAGTATCCCATGCTCCATTGAACACTAAATCAGTCACATTGATTATATCTTCATCAATACCAAAATTCTGTGGTACTAGAAAATAAAGGGCTCCCAATCCAGTCCAATTATCATACCAAAACATAGAAGATCCCATTCTCAACTTCCAAATGATCTGATGTTCTATTAAGTCTCTACACTCAAGCATCTTCCTCCATACATGAGATCCTTCCCTCCACATGTGTTTCAGTGTGGAATAATCTCAGAGTCAGCTGCTGCACCATGTTATACATAATCTCCACTTCATATACTTCATCAATAAATGCCCATATTTTGTTTGACACATTCACTACTGCTTGAGCAAGCCCTATCCTTCTTCTATATCCTTCCACTTTGTTAGACTGTTGCATTGGTTCCAGAATTCCTATAAATTTAAAATGATGCTGTCTATGCATAAGAATCAGTCTTTCAAATGCTTGCATAGTATTTACAGACCTGACATTCCATATGATTGCATCCATCAGTGGTTAATAGATTTGGACAGGGTTCTTCTTGTTTGAACTCCACCTGTTGGAG
>NW_017676131.1:43647-47125 GCF_001879085.1 Nicotiana attenuata | reverse complement strand
TTGGTAGTAGCTTCTGTAGTAACCAGTTTGGAGCATGTTGCTACGTCTTGAGGTGAGCTTCCAGTTGCAGCATTTGATTTAGCAACAGTTGTAGACTTCCTAGGAATGAAAGCAGGTGCATGACAATTCAAATTGGTCGTGTGAGTTGCTGAAGCTTTCCCATGCAGCTTTTGCTGGCCTAGAGCATCCAGGTCCTCTCCTGCACTATCATGTTCAAACTCTTGGTCACCTTCTTCAGAAGAAAAACCATCAACTCCATCACCCCAATCCTCTTCATCATCATACTCACGTTGGTGATGCCATAGCTTAGAATTAATAGCCATCTCCCTCACCTTTGAATGTATAATATCATTATTATTTCCAGTTGACAACATTAGCGGTCCAGATTCACCTTCGAAATCACCAAACGATTCCACTGATTGAGAAGGGACTTCAAAAACGAAAGTGTTTAGAGTGACTAATGGTTTTTTAACCAAAGTAGTGTTCCTCACCATTTCGTTTTGAGCATCTTTGATAATTTGCTCGACTTGGGGATTAGAAAAATGCAGTGTAGGCACATTAGAACTATGTGCTTGGACATCTATTATTTGATCCCTCAAAATGTTGGCTGAGTCATTTCGTCGAACGGCCAGTTTTGCAATCAATTCATGACTGCTTTGACTTCCTTGTTCATTATTGGGCATTTGAACTAGATGTTTTGACATCCCAGCATCCTTTAAACCTGTTATATAATCTTCAGGATCCCCAGCCTCATCAAGCATCTCGAAAGAATTTGACCTGGCTCCATCATTTAGGTCATTTAATCGAACACCTTGTTTCTGATATTTTGGTGAAACCCCCTTTTTAGTTGGAGATTTTCGATGCGTTACAGTGTTCCATTCTTCTTCTTTTTTGTTTTGATCATTTCTCTTATCAACAACCTTTAGATTACCAGTCTTAGCTTCCACCAAATCACCCTTATTTCCTCTTTCTTCTGCTCTAAAAATCTGGGCTTCACCAGAATTGCAGGCTCCTGTTGCTGCATTCTGGCCATAATTTTTGTTTCCTAGATTCTGAAAATCTTCTTCAGTTAAATCTTGTGGAGGCTTACCATCTTTTTTCATATCCCTTCGATCATCACCTGCCTTAGTAATTACTTGAGCAGCGTCACCATCGCGATCAGCCTGAAACTTGTCATCCTTAGCACCTGATGCATTTCCAATATTTAACATTCCATTGCTTTCGTTTAACTGTCCCACAGTAAATCGACTAGCAGCTGCAACCTTCTCTTTTTGTACCACTGTCTCATCACAAACATCAGTCTTTTTTGAGCCTGTACCTGCTGACATAATTTTTGCAGCAGTGGCCAGCTTGTCGTATGCTTCCACAATTGGATTCACTACATTGGAGATCCTTGCTATAGCAGTTCTAGCAGGAACATCGCGGGAAGGTTTAGGTGGACCTTTATCAATCCTTATGCCATCACCAACATTAACAATTTCTCGTGCTCGATTCTGCATGCTCTCATTGTTCACATTAGCCATTTGTTTTCCTTCTTCGATTTGTGCAGCCTGTTGATCCAAAGTTTCTTTTGTTGCAACAATTTCCTGTTGTCCTGCTCTTTTACTATTGAGATACTCCCTAGCATCTCCTTGAAGTTTTGTAAACATGGTTGTATCGACCACTGGAAGGTTACTCGCGTCCATAGATTCTTTTCCAATCCCATCTTCTTCAACCTGTCTATTCAAGATTCGACACGATTTTTCCTCATGTCCTTGACGTTTGCAATATGTGCAAAATCTTGGCATATTATCGTAGACAACTGCTTGTTCATGGACGACAGATTTTCCAGAAATTCTGTCTGTCATAACAATCTTGATTTTATTTGGATGTTTGTCCATGAGATCCAGTATTACTTTAACCCTCGCCTCACTAGGTCGAGTTCTCTCCTGTGTTGCCTTATCCACAGCCAGTGCTTTACCCACAGCAGAAGCAATAGATAATAACGATCTCTTAGCAAACAAATTAGGAGGCATACCTGGGAAAGAGATCCAAACGACAGCCATTGATGTTTCTTCTTTTGGATTGAAGCTTAACGTCCATGGAAACGTTCTAAAAAAGAATTCCTCTCCTTTTGATTTCATATATCCAGTCGTCCTTGACAAGAACTTAACAAAGTCATCATATAAATCAAAACGAACCAGCAGGTGACGATGTTCGAGCAGACCAATATTACATTGACCTTGAACATCGAATTGCACTGGCAGATTTTTTCTAATATCTTGTAATGCTGGTTTTCCGTACGAAAACTTCACCACCACTGCCTGATGAAGACCTTCTTCCCTTGTAAATTCATTAACCTCGTCCATGGTAAATTCTATTGTTGGCTCTCCATGCACGACAGCAACAGGAACCAACTCGACTGTTTTTGCGGCAGATTGTTTTTGTTGAAGTTGTGCTGCGTAAGTCTGTTTTGACTTGGGGTTTGTTAGAGATTCAGAGGTGTTTTGGTTTGTCTCTCCCACAGCCAAAGGCTGGGGAGAGATCGCAGCAGCCATAGCTGCCAGGAACGCAAGAAAATCACCTAGAGAGAGAAACTAGAGAGAAGGGAGAGCAAATTCGGGTTTTTTTTTAAGCAATCCACTAGGCATAGCCTAGGGCTAGTTTTTATTTATAAATAGAAGAAAACAAACAAGCACAATGTCATGAAATCCTAACGGATGTACGAAAAGGAAATAAAAATCTACATAAGACCTATTATCAATATTGAGCATTATACTCAAAATTGATATCACACAAATTCTACTCAAAATTGCATCAAAACTAGTCCAAGAAAATAAATCACAGCAGCCCACTCCCCAAAGAAGGAGACATGTCCAGCCCAAAAGAACACATAGGATTTGCATCGATAGCCTCCAGATTGCACCTCCATCCCAAACGCATGAATTGCAGCAATAGCCACTGTTGCAAATTGCAATAAGCAACAGTGTGTGAGTGCTACTGATTTGCACCAACAGCCTTCCCTGTAACAGCCCAATTAACATAGCTACTGGTTTGCAGAAATAGCCACAAGTTACTCCAAAGTCCCCGATCTCCTGAATTTGCAAAATTAACCACATTGCTATATGCAGGCCCACATTCGGGTTTAGGGTTTTGGGGTTTAGGGTTTTTTTTTTTTTTAAACAATCCACTAGGCATAGCCTAGGGCTAGTTTTTATTTATAAATATAACAAAACAAGCACAGTGTCATGAAATCCTAACGGATGTACGGACATGAAATATAATTCTACAAAAGACCTGTTATCAAAATTGAGTATAATACTCAAAATTGATATCACAAAAATTCTACCCAAAATTGTATCAAAACTAGTCCAAGAAAATAAATCACAGCAGCCCAATCCATAAAGCCCAAAAAGTAGACACGGCCAGCCCAATATTTGCGCAGCTAGCCTCCAAATTGCACATCCAGTCCAAACGTATGAATTGCAGTAATAGCCAG
>NW_017676131.1:39337-42098 GCF_001879085.1 Nicotiana attenuata | reverse complement strand
CAGTGGCCAACTTGTCATATGCTTCCACAATTGGATTCACTACATTGGAGATCCTTGCTATAGCAGTTCTAGCAGGAACATCGCGGGAAGGTTTAGGTGGACCTTTATCAATCCTTATGCCATCATGAACATTAACAATTTCTCTTGCTCGATTCTGCATGCTCTCATTGTTCACATTAACCTTTTGTTTTTCTTCTTCAATTTGTGCAGCCCGATGATCAAACGTTTCTTTTGTTGCAATACTTTCCTGATGTCCTGCTCTTTTACTATTGAGATAGTCCCTAGCATCTCCTTGAAGTTTTGTAACCATGGTTGTCTCGATCACTGGAAGGTTACTCGCATCCATAGAGCCTTTTCCATCTTCTTCAGCTTGTCTATTCAAAATTCGACACGATTTTTCCTCATGTCCTTGACGTTTGCAGTATGTGCAATATCTTGGCATATTATCATAAACAACAGGTTGTTCATGGATGACAGATTTTCCAGAAATTCTGTCCGTCATAACAATCTTGACTTTATTTGGATGTTTGTCCATAAGATCCAGTATTACTTTAACCCTCGCCTCACTAGGTCGAGTTCTCTCCTGTGTTGCTTTATCCACAGCCAGTGCTTTACCCACAGCAGAAGCAATAGATAATAACGATCTTTTAGCAAAAAAATTAGGAGGCAGACCTGGAAACGAGATCCATACGACAGCCATCGATGTTTCTTCTTTTGGATTAAAGCTTACCGTCCATGGAAACGTTCTAAAAAAGAATTCCTCTCCTTTAGACGTCATATAACCAGTAGTTCTTTATAAGAATTTAACAAAGTCATTATATAGATCAAAGCGAATCAGCAGATGACGATATTCTAACAAACCAATATTACATCGACCTTGAATATCGAATTGCGTTGGCAAGTTCTTTCTAATATCTTGTAGTTCTGGTTTCCCGTATGAAAATTTCACCACGACTGCCTGATGCAATCCTTCTTCTCTCGTAAATTCATTCACCTGGTCCATGGTGAACTCGATCGTCGGATCTCCATGCACGACAGCAACTGGAAATAACTCTATCTTTTGTGCGTTAGATTGAATTCGCTGAAACTGTGACGCATAAGACTGTTTTGGCTTTGTGTTTATTAGAGATTCAGTAGGGTTTTCGTTTGTCTCTCCCACAGCCAAAGGCTGGGGAGAGATCACAGCAGCCATAGCTGCCAAGACTCAAGAAACACGCCTAGAGAGAGAAAGAAGAGAGAAGGCAGAGAAAAATCGCGGGAGGTTTTTTTTTTTTTTTAGCAATCCACTAGGCATAGCCTAGGGCTAGTTTTTATTTATAAATAAAACAAACAAGCACAATGTCATGATATCCAAACGGATGTAAGAAAAGGAAATAAAATTCTACATAAGACCTATTATCAAAATTGAGCATTATACTCAAAATTGATATCACAAAAATTCTACTCAAAATTGCCTCAAAAATAATCCATGAAAAGGCCCATTTTTGGACTCCATTGCAGCCCGCATCAGTTGGCCCAAAAGATAGCTCCATAAATCTTGCTTGAACGGCCAGCAAATCTAACTGCATAAATAGCCTCCAAATTGCACATCCAGCCCACCCATCTGCATTGCAGAAATAGCCATGACCTCCATCTGGGCCGAAGAAAACCAGGCCCAACTGTATACATAGCTCCAATTTTCCGCCTGTGCTTTGCAAAAACAGCCTCGCCTTTGCACCAGTAGTCCCATTACACAAATTATTGAATTGAATAAATAGCCACATATGTGTAAACATATAGTGGCTATTCATACAACTCCATGAGACAACAACTCCAACCCATCCCAAATTTGTTATCCATTCTGACGAAATGACTCTACTGTCCAATCCAGCCCAACAAAAAAATGTATTCCAACCAGCCCAATTACGCCAATAGCCAAATAGCCCAATTTTACCACCTTGTATTTGCAAAATTAGCCTCCTTTCCATCAGCTTTGCCACTGGACGCGTGTATTCCACTATTTTCCTTTTTATTACACTTATATTCACATCTGTATGTATTTGTCCCTTCATTTCCAATTGCAGCCGACATAGGTAATATCCACTTCCTCTCTCATCCTTCTCTCTACTGTATTGTTCATTTTCCTTCAAATCCAATCGACTAACCCCATTTCTTACTTGAATGCTCTTGCATGTTCCTGGATCCTTGTGCTTCGTGTTGGAGAGGTGAAGATGTAATTCAAAAAGCTCCTGTTTAGCTGCAGCTGGTCTGAAAACCCTAAGTTGCCAATCTTCAGAGATACCATCTACCACACCCTGCTGTACCCAATCTGAATTGCCTGTGAGAGCTTCAATCGCGTTTGTACTCTCCCCTCCCTTATAGCTTGGTTTAAAATCAAAGACTGAATGTATTTCATTTCTGTATCCCTTGTTCTTATTTATTTCCTTTTCGTTTTGCTTCATCCAGTTAATCTCACTAAAACTAGTGATTTTACTGTCTGCAAACTGTACACTTATAAGCCCAAAAAACTGTGCATGCTTGTTCTTTATTTCTGACAGAATTGTCCTGTTTATGAAACCTGCAATCATGTATGATGACTTGCAATTGATCTTCTTTGCAACCAGTCTATATTCTAGATTTAATTTAACTCCGGTGGGTTGAGTACATAGTACTAATACCACCACCTGGAGCCTCCTCAAACCATAGATTATAGATATGATTGCTATGACTGTTAAAAACCACTTATATGCTTGTTCTTCTATCAACATATTAATCAGTATTT
>NW_017676131.1:29211-33798 GCF_001879085.1 Nicotiana attenuata | reverse complement strand
ATGCCCAATGTCTGCTATTACCACCAACAGAACTACTCCAAAAGAATTGAGCAAAAATCTTGTGTAGTGTATTAATGACATTATTAGGTGGATTTACAGCAGACAAGAGATGTATGGGCATTGTTTGTAACACATTAGAGATTAGAATTGCTCTCCCTCCAATTGACAATAATTTACCCTTCCAACTTTGTAATTTATCCAACACCTTTGTAATCATAGTCTGATAGTATTCCATCTTCCTCCTTGCATAGAATATAGGACATCCCAAATAGGTAAGGGGGAACTCCTGCCTCCCAATTCCTGTGATCAGTTCAACTTTTCTAAATACCTCCTCCTCTACTAAGTGATGCATGTATATTGCTGACTTTCCTTTGTTAATCAGTTGTCCAGAAGCTTTCTCATAAGCATGTAATATCTCCATCACCAGTCTTAATGATGTTGCATCAGATGAACAGAATATGATAGTATCATCAGCATAAGACAGATGATTTATTTTAGGACTCCATTTAGGCATTCCAAACCCACAGAAATATAGATTTGAATGTAAAGAATTCAAGCCTCTAGACAAAGCTTCTGCAGCCAGAATGAAAAGTGTTGGTGATAAAGGATCACCTTGCTTAACACCCCTAGTTGATCTAAAGAAACCTTTTGGTTGGCCATTCACAAGAATTGAATACCAATTGTTCCCAACTAGATCAAAAATCAGCCCTATAAAAGCTTCAGCAAAACCCATCTTCCTAAGTACTTTGGTAAGGAAAAGCCATGATAGTCTATCATAAGCTTTTGCCATATCAAGCTTAATCACAACATTTGGGCCTGCTTTAGTTCTCAGCCTGATATCAGTAATGATTTCCTGAGTCAGCAACACATTTTCCACTATACTTCTTCCCTTAACAAAACCTGACTGTTCTTCAGATATTAAATTTGGTAAAAAATCAACCATTCTATCATGAATAATTCTGGAGAAGATCTTGTTGACAAAATTGCTTAAGCTAATAGGCCTCATGTCAGCAAAGGTCTTCACTTCTTTCTTCTTTGGCAATAGGACTAGGTTGGTGTGTGTCACACTTTTAGGCAATTGTTGACCACAAAAGAAAGCTTTTACCATATCTACCAGATCATCTGCAATTATATCCCAACAAGATTGGTAAAATTCTCCTGTGTATCCATCAGGACCCCCAGCTGAATCACCACTTAGCCCCATTACTGCTTTCTTTACTTCTTCTTTAGTTGGTAGAGCCATTAGTTTTTCATTCTGCTCCCTGTCTACCATATTAGGTACATGATTGAGTATGTCAAAATTAGTAGGAACTGCATCTTCAGTGAACTGATTTAGGTAGAATTTCACAGCTTCTTCTGCAATAAGATTCTCCTCCTCTATCCAATTTCCATCACTGTTTTGAATTCTTGTCAATCTCAACCTTTTCCTCCTTCCATTAACTTGAGCATGGAAGAATTTAGTGTTCCTGTCTCCATCTTTAAACCACATCATGCCAGCTTTTTGCCTCCAGAATTCCTCTTCTAAAGCAAGATACCTGATCATATCTGCTTGAACTTGCTGAAGCCTCTGTCTGTTCATCTGGCTTGGATTTAATTCAAACTGCCTCTCATGGACCAACACTACTTCCTCCAAACTTGCAATCTTTTGGAATATATCACCATAAGTAGCTCTACTCCAGGTTGATAGTGCCTTCTTAAGCTTTTTTAACTTATAGTTAAATAAGATAAAAGGACTAGCACTGAAATCAGCAGACCAATTTTCCTTTACCACCTCCTTGAAAGTGTGATGTTTAGTCCAGAAATTAAGAAATCTAAATGACTTCTTAATAGGAGAGGATTCAATATCATATTTCAACAACATAGGGCTGTGATCAGATCCTGTTTTGGACAAATGAGTCACCTGTAAACCTGGAAAAGTTTGTTGGAACTCCATATTACCCAAGCATCTGTCTAGCCTTTTAAAAATGCAATCTTCCTCTGATCTTCCATTCCACCATGTATAGATACTCCCCTTAAATCCCAAGTCTGTCAGATTACAAGTATTAATGCAATGTCTAAAATCATCCACCTCATTAATATGCACAGGTAATCCTCCAAACTTCTCTTCTTCATCCCAAATCACATTAAAATCACCCCCAACTAACCATGGGACTGTCATATCTCTAGCCATAGCATACAATGAGTCCCATAGTTCAATTCTCTCTATTGCATCACATTTTGCATATACCAAAGTAAGGATTAATTCCACATGTGTTTCTGTGTGGAATAACCTCAAAGTCAATTGTTGCACCATGTCATATAAAATTGTGACTTCAAAAACCTCATCTATGAGGGCCCAGATCTTGTTTGAAACATTCACCACTGCTTGTGCAAGCCCAATTCTGCTCCTGTATCTCTCTAGCTTATTTGCTTGTTGCATAGGTTCCAAGATACCTATAAATTCAAAATGATGCTTTTTATGCATTGTAATTAGTCTTTCAAAAGCCTGTTTAGTGTTAACAGACCTTACATTCCAAATGATGGCATCCATTATAAATTTTGATTTTTAGACAAAGTTCTCCTTGTTTGTACACCTCCTGTTGGGGCAGTTGATGTCTCCTTAGTTTGCTTCCTTCTGCCCTTAGCTGCAGATTTTACTTGATCAATTTGTCTAGGAGACAAATCACCTTGCCTAGCTATGTTTAAGAAGTTCTGGGCAGTTGACTCTTCCTCCATGTCTGCTGTCTGATCTTCCTGAGCACCTATCATCTTTTCTTTAGCTGCATCCATCCTTTTAGAACCTTGACTGATAGATACAATTGCAGTATCATTTTGATTGTTCCCCACCTGCATATCATTAATGTCCTCTGGGCTTCTAATTGAGTCATGCTTTTTACTGTGAGTAGCAATTTCTGCATCTCTTTTCAATATTATATCATTTAATTGTTCAGTCCCCCCAGGATCAATTATATTATTATCTGCTGCTCCCACCACATCTGACTCTTCATTATTGAAACAATTCCCTGCTGTTCTATCCTGCTGATGTCCTACTGTTACATTTTGCTTGGCTTCTTTTGTAGTCTGTTCATTATTGTTATTGTGTTGTTCTTTGGCTTCCCTTTCCTCATTGATTGCAATCTCATTCTCTGCACTTCCTGTATCCTTTTGGTTGTTATTCACACTTGGATCTTCATCTTCTTTAGTGTCCCCTCCATTTTCCTCATCACTTTGCATTGCATCTGGAATTAATCCTTCCTCTGTATCTTCTTCCACCTGATTTGCCCATAATTTACCTCCAGTCCACTTTATTTTTTCATTGCTTTGGAAAATTTGAAAATCTGTATCCTCAATCTGCTTCTCCTGGTTATGTCTTGCCAAGTCTGCCTCTACCATAGTGTCCTGAGATGGGACCTCTTGCACAGAGGTATTAACTGCCACTTCATTGCCTTTAAAAGCCCTTTGAACCCATGCTGCAGTAGATTCCATCCTTTTCTGATCTGCACTGACTTTATTTGTAGTCACAATCATTTCCTTCTGCCTATTAATACCTGCTTGGTTTACACTACCAGCTTGCATGACTGTTGTGTTATTTTTCCCATCAATTCCTTTCTTTATCCCAGGAGAATTAGGAATATATGCTGGTGCAGTAGGATTTAAAAATCCTGATTCCTTTGTCACAGGTACAACATTCAAAGTCTCCACCAATGCTAACTGATTATTAGTATTATCCTCCCCTTCTTCTACCCCCAAAATAGCAAACTGATTAGTGGTATGCACCTGGGCCTTATTCTTGTCAACAGGAACAATCTCCTTCCCCTGCTGATCATTACTTTCCACCTGCTTTGCTGCTCCTCCCTTTTGTTTGTCAACTGATGTTCTATTCTCTACCACATCTGCTGCCTGCTTATCCTTGCCCTGTATTCTCCTATCTCTAACCTCCTTCCATTGAGCACCTTGATTCCCCACAATCTTGCCACTTGATAGGATCATCAAAGGTGCCTCATCTTTATTCTTTCCCTTAGTTACAGTATCCTTTTTGGCATTGTCCCTCTGCTGTTGTTCCTTTCTGTTACTCAACAAATCAGGATTTAATCTCCAACACTCAAACATATCATGACCTTGTAGCTTGCACTCTTTGCAATATTTAGGAAGGTAATCATAATTTATGTTTACCCACTCAGTTCTCATCTCCCCAGAATCCTCATTCACAATATCCATACGTACCTTCTTAGGAAGATCAGCCATTAAATCCACCAAAACTTTCACACGAGCACAACTAGGCCTAGTTTTATTAACAGTAGCTTGATCAAGATGAATAGGTTTACCAACTGCAGAAGCTAGTGAAAATAGACACTCTTTAACAAAATATGTTGGCAATAAATTCGGGAAAGAAATCCATGCCATAACCTTTGGTGTCTCCTCATCTACTTTAAACTTAGAATCATATATCAAGGTTCTTAACTGGTATTCATCTCCATATTTGTCTTTGACATAATGTACTCCCTTGGATGAAAATTCAATAAAGTCCTGCCATAATGTTAAACGAACTAGCACATGCCTGTCACGTAAGAAACCAATCTGCACTCGCCTTTAATCCCGCATTGAATA
>NW_017676131.1:22109-25517 GCF_001879085.1 Nicotiana attenuata | reverse complement strand
ATATCTTCATAATTGTTGCTGTATTTCCTCTGGTTTTGGTGTTGTGATGCTTTTGAACTTGTGCTATATTCTAGATATAATTTTAGACCATTGGAATGAATGACTAGCATTGATACCACCAATTGACCCTCCATTATATCATAGAATAATAGGAACTTCCATATCCTGGCAAAACAACTAGCTTTTGTGTTGTAGCTCTTGTACTCTGTTAAAGTTTCCTTAGAATTACTCTCCTTGGTCTTAATTACTAAGAAAGAGTTATTCATTGGAGCATTAACAGTCCCCTCCTCCCTAAGGGCTTGGGGATGATATGTGCAGAGAATGATGTTTTCCCCTGCCTGATTCTCTAGATCCCAATGTATATCTTGTCTCTTTGCATGCCCAATTCTCTTAAACATTCTGGGCCATTTTACTGCTTTTAAAATCCTCCAAGTGACAGTATCTATGCTTGCCCTGTCTCCATCTCTTAGGGAATGAGTGCAAATCACTAATACCACCCTATAGAGATGAAATACCTGACAGAACATAGATACCAAGCTCATACCTGCAAAAAAGAAAACAATGTTAGGAAAAACTTGTACCACCATACTCTCCTCTATATAGATTTGAGTATACTGATCCCCAATATTAACTCCTTCACTTCCTCCAACTTCATCATTCCTCTTGCTGCCCTCCTCCATACAACTTTGAGCTAATAGACTCCAAACTACTTTATATAGTTTGCCCATTAAACTCTTCTTCTCCCCTCCTACTTCCTTGCTACTCTTACCCTTAGGTTTGGACATTGTAACTTATCTTCATTAATGATCTTCCTACTGTGGCTATCAAGTCCCCAAAAATCAAAGCTCTCAATATCTCCATTGTTTAGAGCATAATTTGCTAAGTGATCTGCCAGTTTATTTCCTTCTCTAAATGTATGAGTGATCTGACAGTTACAGCCTTGTATTAGATTCCTGATCTCCTCCACATGATCCATTATGACCCAAGGAGGCTTCCACTTACCCTCTAAAGTATTTTTCATCATTAATGAATCTGTCTGCAGCCATATATTTGAATAGTTCATATTCCTGCACATCCTCAAAGCTTCTACAATTGCATATGCTTCTGCCTCATTATTGGTACCTTCTTTAATCTTCCTTCCTACTGCATATTGAATATCTCCACATTCATCTCTCAAACATACTCCTATGGCACTCCTTCCTGGGTTTCCTCTGGATGCTCCATCAGTATTAGCTTTAATGCATCCTTTCATAGGAAATTCCCAGGTCACCTTGACATATTTCAGTTTTGGAATGTAATTCTCCATCATATGAACTATATCATGCCATCTGTGGGGTACATTCATTCCTGGTTTCATCACCTTTATCAATGATTTAAGGGTATCTGTGACTTGATATATGACTCTGTTGATTGATACTGCATTCCCATATTTGATACTGTTTCTCCTCTTCCATAATTCCCAAACAATACATGATGGGAGGGCTTGCATAATTGGCTTCAGTCTAGGAACTACCCTTGCAGTCCAACACTTAGTAATTGCTTGGTGAAAATTCAACCCTTCTACTGAAATTCCAGCCCTACTTAGGAAGTATTTCCAAACTGCCCTTCCCCCTATAGACAATAGCTTACCTTTCCAATTCTGTAGCCTGTCCATGACCTTAGTAATGATGTCCTTATAGTAATTCATCCTTCTTCTTAAATAAAAAATTGGACACCCAAGGTATGTAAATGGAAACTCTTGTTTAGGAATTCCTGTAAGCCTTTGCACCTTATCAACCACTTCTGCCTCAGCTGATTCATGCATATATATGGCTGACTTGTTCTTATTAATTAGCTGTCCAGATGCAGCTTCATAGGCATTAAGTACCTCCATAATGAGCCTCAAAGAATTAGAATCAGATGAAGTAAAAATGATTGTATCATCAGCATATGCTAGATGATTAATCTTTGGGCTCCATTTAGGCATTCCAAAGCTCATAAATTGGCTGGTACTGTGTAGTGAATTCAAGCCCCTTGACATAGCTTCTGCAGCTAATATAAACAGAGTAGGTGATAAAGGATCACCCTGCTTCACACCTCTGGTAGATCTGAAGAAACCATTAGGCTGCCCATTGATTAGTACTGAGTACCAATTGTTAGATACAATTCCAAAAATCAAACCAATGAACCTTTCAGCAAACCCCATTCTTCTTAAGACCTTTGATAGAAATAACCAGGAGAGTCTATCATATGCCTTCATCATATCCAGCTTCAGTACAACATTAGGTCCTGCTTTGGTTCTTAATCTAATATCAGTCACTATCTCTTGAGTTAATAGTATATTCTCCACTATGCTTCTCCCTTTTACAAAACCAGCCTGTTCTTCAGAAATCAAGTTTGGTAGCATCTCCACTAATCTTTCATGAATTACTCTTGAAAACACTTTATTAACAAAATTACTGAGACTAATTGGTCTCATATCAGAAAAAGTTTCCACCTGCTTCTTCTTTGGTAATAGCACCAGATTTGTGTGTGTTATATATCTGGGTAATTCATGTCCATTGAAGAATGCCTGCACCATAGCAACAATATCTTCCCCAATTATTTCCCAACATGACTGATAAAAAGCACCTGTAAAACCATCAGGACCCCCTGCACTCTCACCACTTAATCCCATCACTGCATATTTGATCTCCTCCTCTGTAGGTTGCTGAATCAACTTAGAGTTCTGTACACTGTCTACTATAGTAGGCACATACTCCAGAATCCTGAAGTTTGTAGGAATTGTACTCTCATGAAACTGATTTTGAAAGAATCTTACTGCCTCATCTGCTATGTCTGCATTGTCTTCCAACCAGTTACCATCTGCATCTTTGATTCTGTTTAATTGTAGTCTCTTTCTCCTACCATTAACCTGTGCATGAAAAAACTTTGTATTCCTATCACCA
Organism: Nicotiana attenuata; assembly: GCF_001879085.1. Taxonomy (NCBI): domain Eukaryota; kingdom Viridiplantae; phylum Streptophyta; class Magnoliopsida; order Solanales; family Solanaceae; genus Nicotiana; species Nicotiana attenuata. The sequence goes on along the minus strand of NW_017676131.1, from coordinate 22,590 downwards.
TCCTGGAACCAATTCATGCCAGCCTTTTGTTTCCAAAACTCTTCTTCAATAGTTAGATATCTAATTAAATCAGATTGCACTTTCTGTAACCTTTGCCTGCTTTGAAGTGTAGGGTTTCTTTCAAATTCTGCCTCATGAACAATTACCACCTCTTCTAAGCTTGCAATTTTTTGAAATATATCCCCATAGGTGCTCCTGCTCCAAGCTGACAGGGCCTTCTTTAATTTCTTCAACTTCTGATTAAACATGTAGAAAGGGTCTCCAGAAAAATCTACTCTCCAGTTGTCTCTGACCACAGCCTTAAATGTAGGATGCTTTATCCAAAAATTAAGGAATTTGAAAGCCTTCTTGATTGGAATTGCATCTGTCCTACATGTTAATAACAAAGGACTATGGTCTGATCCTGTTTTGGACAAATGGTTGACCTCTATAGTAGGAAACATCTCTTGAAATTCCATATTTGCAAGACATCTGTCAAGCT
>NW_017676131.1:10552-16585 GCF_001879085.1 Nicotiana attenuata | reverse complement strand
TTATTCTGTCACAGACATCTCTTCCCTGCTGAACATTACTTTCCACCTGCTTTGCTGCTCCTCCCTTTTGTTTATCAACTGATGGTCTATTCTCTACCACATCTGCTGCCTGCTTATCCTTGCCCTGTATTCTCCTATCTCTAACCTCCTTCCATTGGGCACCTTGATTCCCCACAATCTTTCCACTTGATAGGATCATCAAAGGTGCCTCATCTTTATTCTTTCCCTTGGTTCCAATATCCTTTTCCTTCTGCTGATGTTCCTTTCTGTTAGTCAACAAATCAGGATTTAATCTCCAACACTCAAACATATCATGACCTTGTAGCTTGCACTCTTTGCAATATTTAGGAAGGTAATCATAATTTATGTTTACCCACTCAGTTCTCATCTCCCCAGAATCCTCATTCACAATATCCATACGTACCTTCTTAGGAAGATCAGCCATTAAATCCACCAAAACTTTCACACGAGCACAACTAGGCCTAGTTTTATTAACAGTAGCTTGATCAAGATGAATAGGTTTACCAACTGCAGAAGCTAGTGAAAATAGACACTCTTTAACAAAATATGTTGGCAATAAATTTGGGAAAGAAATCCATGCCATAACCTTTGGTGTCTCCTCATCTACTTTAAACTTAGAATCATATATCAAGGTTCTTAACTGGTATTCATCTCCATATTTGTCTTTGACATAATGTACTCCCTTGGATGAAAATTCAATAAAGTCCTGCCATAATGTTAAACGAACTAGCACATGCCTGTCACGTAAGAAACCAATCTTGCACTCGCCTTTAATCCCGCATTGAATAGGTAAAATTCAACGTAGTTCATTAATTTCAGGCCATCCGTAAGAAAATTTACATACAACAGCGTATTGTAAACCTTCAATTACATTCATGCGTTCCACTTCAGATTCAGTAAAACAAACCAATGGTTGTCCTTGGTGTAATATAGCTCGCCTAATCGCAATTGGTTCAATTACTGCTGCTCGTTCATCCATAGCAGTGATGTTCGACATATTTTTCACTGCTTTCGCATAGTTCATAGAGGTTGCTTGTTCGCTAGGCAAATTGTAGGGATGCGCATTGGTATTTGTCATCGCTGGGGGCTGGGAAACGGTGGGTGGGGGTTGGGGAGGCAGCCCAGCCATCGCTGGTGGCTGGCCGCCAGCCACAGTGGCCATGGCTGCCGGAATTTGATCTTTCTCTCACTAAAAATAAAAATCGCCTAATTCTAGAGAGAAGGCAGAGAAAATCTTTCGGGCGATGGGTTTGGGGGGGGTTTTGGGTTTAGGGTTTTTTTTTTTTTTAGCAAAATCCACTAGGCAGAGCCTAGGGCTAGTTTTTATTTATATAGAAACTGAAAAAAACAAATAAATGTCATGATATCCTAGTACATGTATGTAAATACCTACTACATTTAACCTATTGTCAACCTTGAGTTGTATACTCAAAATTGATATCACATAAATAAGATAAAATTGTTAAAACAAAAACTAGCCCATGTAAAACTTCTTCCTTGTAGTGTCCAAAACAGTCCAAATTGCCATGTATTATGGCCCAGCAAGCCCACTACCAGCGAGCTTCTCCAACCAGTCAGCACTCCAATATTGCACAAATAGCCATCTGTTTCCCTATTGCTGTTTTGCATTTTTAACCAACTCTGAAATTGATTACCCATTCGTATATCCCTTGCCCATCTAGCCCAATTCCAAATATCGGCCCATAATTGTGAGAACACCTTAAAAACCCAGCCCAGATCTTCCTTATCTCTGCATTGCATATACAGCCACCCAAACCCTTCAATCGCCTACCTAGTTAATTGCACAAATAGCCTCTTTTGACCCCACTGCATAGCTTTATCATAATTTAAACTTTGCATTCGTGACCATATTTGACCACCGACAACACAAATATCTCTGATCCCTATCATTTCCCCCATTTCACTTTCAGCCATCCTCTCTCTACTGAATCGCCCTTCTCTCTCTACCCTTTCCCTTTTGCTCATCTTCTCCATCTTTAACAATCCTTCTGCTGCTGTATCTAAATTTCCAACTGTCTCCACCTTATCGAAACTTGTTAGAGATTGTACAGCTGAGTCCAAGCTTCTTGTGAGGTCACCTAGGTAACATCGACACTCAGATTGCAGCTCACATAGGTAACATCGCCTCTCCCTCTCTTCATTTTTAGTTCTGCCTTCTTCATTCTTGTTCCAATCAAACCTACTAAGTCGATTTCTTCTTTGAACCTCCATGCATACACCTGAATCCATGTGAATCATACTGTGGAATCGCCTTTTGAACTCATGCTTCTCCTGGCTAGCTGCTGCTCTGAAGATCCTGTAAATAACACCATCTGGTACGCCATTGACAAAAGCCTCACGCTGTTGACCAGTAATGGGATTGCATGTGGCAGCTGTGCTCAAATTTGTAACATCCTTTCCCTGATAAGTTGTATTTGGTACTGTCCTTGTATGTATTCCACTAATGTATTCCTTTTTCCTAGCAATTTCCTTTTCCAGTACTGTTTTGACTCCAGATGTCAATGTATTAATTGTTATGACTGTTTTTGATACCTCCCTATACTCAATGTTTAAGTTCACCCCGGTGGATTGAGTACTCAGTACTAATACCACCACCTGGGGATTCCCTAGGACATAGAATATAGGTCGTACCATCCAGTTTTGCTCTGTCTGTGATTTACCTTTTTTGAAGATTGCTTGATGCCCAGCCTGTTGTAATGTTGATTTTTGCTTATGTGTAAGTGTATGTATACATTTGTGCTTCATCCAACTAAATTCCTTCAAAATTAAAAGGAGTTTTGTTGTCAGCATCCTCAATGCATATATGCACCTGTTTTTTCCTGTTTTTGATGCCAGTTCATGTCTTGCAAGTGTATGTGTGGTCATGTTATTGCCTAGATATAATTTTGACCCATTGGACTGAATGCTAAGCATTAATACCACCAATTGAATCTCCATTACATCATGTAGCAATATCAATATCCAATTCCTTGCTTTGACTTTTAAAAATGAACCTACTGTAGAATATATAACCATCATTTCCTCCTCCCAGATGAGTTGGATCTGGTATCTTGCAGTGTGTTGATGTATTTCACTTTCCTTTTCCTGTATCCACATTTTTGTATCTGTTCTTTTGTGAATTATATGCTCTTCCTGGTCTTCCTTTGCATAATGTGTATGATTGTGTATTTTGAGCAGTCTGTTTACTTGAGTATCCCAGTAGATACTGTTTGTAATGTTAGTCCTCCAGGTACCCATGTTGTCATATAGTGATTTTTCATCCTGGGAATGAGCACCAGGTGCTGATACCACCCAGAGATGATTTACCACTATAGACAGCATAAGTACATATCTTGTTCCTGCAAAACAAAAAACCATGTTAGTTAAAACAGCAGTTTCTGTGGTCTTCTTCATAAGAAATTGACCACAGACCAGCAGATTTGTTCCTGATCTCTTATTCCCCCTTTGAATGAAGACTGTTATATTCTCTTCACAATTGATTTGAATATAACAGTCTATACTATCAACTCTAAATGCTGAATAGACAACAGTTTGTGTGGTTTTCTTCAGAAGAATTTGACCACAGAACAGCATTTTTGCTCCTATTCCCTTATTCCTCCCCTGAGTGAAGACTGTTATATTCTCTTCACAAGTGATTTGAATATACTAGTCTATATTATCAACTCCAGATGTTGAACAAAGTCTTCTCCACCTTGTTGCCTTACCTCCTTTTACCTTCCTGCAACCTTTACTCTTATATATGGGCATTTTAACTTGTCACTATTTACTATTTTCCTTCCTTGAATGTCCAGATCCCAAAAATTATGTGCCACTATATCCCCCTCATCCAATGCATAATTAGCTAAATGATCAGCTAATTTATTTGCTTCCCTAAATGTATGGGATACAATGACATTACTACAATTCATCAATTCTTTTATTTCTTCAATTTCTGCTGCAATATTCCATGGAACAGACCACCACCTTCTTTAGTAGCATTGAGTCTGTGTTTATTTCAAGCAACACATAGTCATTTTGAACACAGTATCTCATTGCTTCCAACATTGCCATTGCTTCTGCATATGTGTTTGTACATTCCTTTATTCTCTTACCACAAGCATATATTATATCCCCCTCCTCATTTCTCAAGACATAGCCTATAGCACTGTTGCCAGGATTACCTCTTGAAGCTCCATCAGTATTCACTTTTATCCATCCTTCTGTAGGAAATTCCCATAGAACTTTAGAGTATTGCAACAATGGTGTGTAATTCTCCATCATTCTAATCAAATCAGGCCATTTGTGTGGAACATTCTGAATCCCAGGTTTCCTAAACTTAACTAAAGACTGCATAGTTGAAGAAATCTGGTATATGACTCTGCTAACAGTAACAGCCTCCCCATATTTGAAACTATTCCTCCTCTTCCATAGTTCCCAAGCAATCACAGATGGTAGAGCTTGCAAAATAGGTTGTAGCCTTGGAACTACATCAGCAGTCCAACATTTAATCACAGCTTGATGCAATGAAATCCCTTCTGTAGCTATCCCTGCACTTCCCAAAAAGTATTTCCAAACAGTTGCAGCTGGTTTTGATGAATAAAACAGATGCTGCACTGTTTCTTCTTTAGGTTCAGCACAACACCAGGCCAGAAGGTATCCTATCCTTCTAAAAAAATCATCCAGAGGTAATTTGTTTCTCCATAGCTTCCACATGAAAAATGAAATCTTAAAGGGGAGACCTTTCACCCAAATATTTTTATAAGCATTACAAGGGTGACTTCTTCTTCTCACATACTCCCAGGCTGATTTTACTGAAAATTCCCCTTTGGTTTCTAGCATCCATACTGGCTTATCAATCTCATTGTCTAATGTTGGAGGTATCAAATTCTGCAAAATATGATTTGCTAAGTCTTCTGGTAGTATCCTTCTGATTACCTCTTCATTCCATTGTCCATGCATTACCACATCATATATGTTTTGAATAGATTCATCACATATAAAATCTGGTGGAGTGACAAAATACAAAGCACCCAATCCTGTCCAATTCTCAAACCAAAATAAAGCTGATCCCATCTTAGGTTGCCATAAAATCTGATGTTCAATTAGATCTCTACACTCTAACATTTTCCTCCAAACATGTGACCCATCTCTCCAAGGCACTACCATAGGATTAAGCTTTTTACAGTATTTTTGGCTCATGAATAAGCTCCACAAGCTAGGTTTTGTTCTGAAATTCCACCAAAGCTTACAAAATAAGGCAGTAGACATATCATGTAGTGACCTGAATCCTACACCCCCTTCTTCACATGGTAAACATAAGGTGTTCCAAGAAGCCCATTGCCTACTTGAAACACCTACTGTATTGCTCCAAAAAAACTGTGCAAAGATCTTATGAAGCCTGTTAAGCACATATGTTGGAGGGTTTACTGCAGACAACAAGTGTATAGGCATGCTTTGAAGCACACTTGTAATCAACACTGCTCTTCCTCCTATTGATAATAACTTACCTTTCCAACTCTGTAGCCTGTCCATGACCTTAGTAATGATGTCCTTATAGTAATTCATCCTTCTTCTTAGATAAAAAATTGGACATCCAAGGTATGTAAATGGAAACTCTTGTTTATGAATTCCTGTAATCCTTTGCACCTTATCAACCACTTCTGTCCCAGCTGATTCATGCATATATATGGCTGACTTGTTCTTATTAATTAGCTGTCCAGATGCAGCTTCATAGGCATTAAGTACCTCCATAATGAGCCTCAAAGAATTAGAATCAGATGAAGTAAAAATGATTGTATCATCAGCATATGCTAGATGATTGATCTTAGGGCTCCATTTAGGCATTCCAAAGCTCTTAAATTGCCTGGTACTGTGTAGTGAATTCAAGCCCCTTGACATAGCTTCTGCAGCTAATATAAACAGAGTAGGTGATAAAGGATCACCCTGCTTCACACCTCTGGTAGATCTGAAGAAACCATTAGGCTGCCCATTGATTAGTACTGAATACCAATT
>NW_017676131.1:7098-7884 GCF_001879085.1 Nicotiana attenuata | reverse complement strand
ATTTGTTGTACTTCCAATTCCAGTAGATTTTGGAGTAAATACTGCTGCTGTATGATTTAGTTTCTTGGTAGAATTAACAGTGCTTTTATTTCCAACTTCCAATATTTGATTTATCCCTGCATCATCATCCTCCTGGACCTCCAATACAGCAAACATGTTAGAAGTTTGAATTTGCTGATTATTTGAACCATCTGCCACCACTTCCTCCCTTGTAATATCATTACTTTGTTGCACATTAATGTTTGCTGGAGTACTTTCCTTTCCTGATCCTCCACAGTTATGAGCTTGCATTACATTGTTAACATTCGCAAGAACAATTTCTTGCCCACCCTGTCTATGAGTAATCACCTCCTCCACCTGCTGCCCCTGAATCTGCTGTAAATTTGCTTGATTTATTGGTACTATTTCCTTTCCATTAGTTTCCTGGGTAGTGTTTTTCTTCCCTCGATTATCTCTCACTTCTTTCCATTGTTCTGCATTAGAACTTACGTTGCCTACCACTCTACCACTCGACAAAATCATCAATGGCTGATTAGTTTGATTCTGAACCTGCTCCTTACCTTTAGTTGCCTTCTGTTTTCCTTGATCATAAGGTGATAATTCAGGATGTTGCCTCCAGCATTCAAAGTCATCATGCCCTTGTAGTCTACATGTTTTGCAATACTTAGGTAACATATCATATTTGATAGTCACCCATTCTGTTCTAACTTCCCCTGTAGCTTCATTCACAATGTCCATTCTAACTTTTTTAGGATGATCAGCTAATAGATCAACCAAAACCTTGAC
>NW_017676131.1:2624-6009 GCF_001879085.1 Nicotiana attenuata | reverse complement strand
CCTTGACTTTATGTAACCTTTCCCTATTCATCTGAGTTGGGACTGCCTCAAATTGTTTTTCATGTACTAGGACCACCTCCTCTAAGCTTGCTATCTTTTGAAAGATATCTCCATAGGTTGATCTGCTCCATGATGACAGTATCTTCTTTAAATTTTTTAACTTGTGGTTAAACATGATGAATGGATTTGCAGCAACATCAGCAGTCCAGTTCTCCTTAACCACTGCCTTAAAATTTTCATGTTTTGTCCAGAAATTAAGAAATCTAAAAGGCTTCTTAATAGGTTCAACCTCTATGTCACACTTCAATAACATGGGACAATGATCAGACCCTGTCTTGGATAAGTGTGTGATCTCAAGGCCAGGGAATGTCTGCTGCAATTCCATGTTTCCAAGACACCTATCCAATCTTTTAAATATACAGTCTTCCTCTGATCTGCCATTCCACCATGTATAGATGCTCCCTTTAAATCCTAGGTCTGCCAAATTACAAGTATTGATACAATGTCTAAAATCATCTACCTCATTTAAAGAAACAGGTAGCCCTCCAAATTTTTCTTCCTCATCCCATATGACATTGAAATCTCCTCCCACTAGCCATGGACTTGTCATATCTGTTGCCATTGCATATAGGGAATCCCACAGTTCTATCCTTTCTATAGGATCACATTTAGCATAAACCAGTGTGAGTATAAGTTCCACATGTGTTTCAGTATGAAACAACTTTAAAGTCAATTGCTGCACCATATTGTAGAGAATTGTCACCTCAAAAACTTCATCTATGAAAGCCCATATTTTGTTTGAAACATTGACCACTGCCTGTGCCAAACCAATTCTATTCCTGTACCTCTCCACTTTGTTAGACTGCTGCATAGGCTCTATAATTCCTATAAATTCAAAGTGATGATGTCTATGCATGAGAATCAATCTTTCAAAAGCCTGCATGGTATTCACTGACCTAACATTCCATATGATAGCATCCATTAATGATTGAGTGATTTGGACAGTGTTCTTCTTGTTTGAACTCCACCTGCTGGAACAACTGGAGTGTCTTTTGCTTGTTTCTTTCTTCCCTTTGCTGCTGATTTAGCTTGTTCAATATGCCTAGGAGATAAATCCCCTTGTCTGGCCATATTGAGAAAATTCTGAGCAGTGGATTCCTCATCCATATCCTTTCCTTCAGGCCCAATAGCTTCTACCTCTGCAATTACTTGTACTATGTTGTTCTGCTGCATGGGAATCATTGCCTGTTCATCACTTTCCTTGTTGGCTGCTTGGTCATTGGCTTCCCGAATTTCTCCCCCTTACTTCTTTGTAATTTGGACATTACTTATTGTATGTCTCACAGTGACATCAATGTCCTTCTGCTGTTCTGTTCCACCTGGATCTATGCTATTTCTATCTGGTCCATGTGTTGCAGATTTCTCTGCTACCATGTTGTTCTCCTTGTCATTCATGTGTTGCTGATCATTGCCTTTACCTTCTATATTATTTACTCCTTGCCCTTCTGTCCTTTTTATCTCCTTGTTTTTCCCAGTTACACTTTGATCTTCATCCTCTCCTTTGTCTCCACCATCTTCTTCTTCACTTGGCATAATATCAGGGATCATTCCTTCTTCTGTATCTTCTTCATCTTGATCTGACCACATCCTTCCTCCCTTCCAATTTGTTCTTTCCTTGCTTTTGAAAATTTCATATTCTGCATCTTCTAGGTTCTCCTTGTCAGTCACTTTTGCAAGTGTCAGGTCTACCCTAGTATCCTGAGATGGAACTTCTTGCACAGATGTATTTGTGAGAACTAAATTATCTTTAAATGCTCTTTGTACCCATGAGGCAGTTGTTTCCTTGTTCTGATGATCAGTTCTCCTTATTTCTTGGTGCTTTGGCACTTCCTTGCTCTTGTGTTTGTTGTTGCCTGCTAGTGTTGAACTTCCTGCTGGCTCTGTTACTGGCTTTTTGTTTCCTCCTCTATTTCCTTTTTCATTCCCAGGTGAAGCAGGAATAAAAATAGGTGCTGTAGTATTCAAAGTTCCAGGTTCCTTTATGTGTACACTTGTATTCTGAACCACCTGCTCTTCTACCAAGGCCAATTGTTTGTTTGCATTGTCTTCACTTGTTTCAACTTCTAGTACTGCAAACTTATTGTTTGTCTGCATCTGCTGAGGCATCATGGAGACTTGATTATCCACTGGTATTACTTCCTTCCCATTTTTTGTTCCTTCCCCATTCTGCTTATCTTTAGCTTGATTTCTTTTATCCTTCACCTCTTTCCACTGAGTTCCAACATTGCCAACAACCTTCCCACTTGATAGAATCATCAAAGGGTTGTTATTCTTACTCTTCTCCTTATCTACACCAGGCTGGTTTTTCTCATTCCTATTTACCATAAGCTCAGGATGCACCCTCCAGCATTCCAACAGATCATGCCCTTGTAGCTTGCATTCTTTGCAGTATTTAGGAAGATAGTCATATTTGATATTCACCCATTCAGTTCTTATCTCTCCAGTGCTTTCATTAACAATATCCATCCTAACCTTGTTAGGGAGATCAGCTAGTAAGTCAACTAATACTTTCACACGTGCACAACTTGGTCTGGTCTTGTTCAGTGTAGCTTGGTCTAGATGTAATGGTTTACCAACTGCAGAAGCTAATGAAAAAAGGCATTCCTTAACAAAATATGTTGGCAGCAGATTAGGAAAAGAAATCCATGCCATAACTTCTGGTGTCTCCTCTCCAACCTTGAATTTAGCATCATATATCAACGTTCTAAATTGATATTCATCTCCAAACTTGTCCTTAACATAATGTACTCCCTTTGATGAAAATTCAATGAAGTCCTGCCACAGTGTAAGTCTAATTAAGATATGCCTATCTCGTAAATACCCAATTGTGCATTCACCCTTGATACCACATTGAATAGGAAGAATACGATGTAATTCGTTAATCTCCGGCCAACCATATGAGAATTTGCAGACCACTGCATACTGCAAACCTTCGATCACGTTCATGCGTTCCACTTTTGCTTCAGTAAAGCAAACCAAAGGTTGTCCTTGATGCAATGTAGCTCTTCTAAGCGCAATTGGTTCTGTAACCACTGCTCGATCGTGCATGGCAGCGTTGTTTAACGTAGGCTTTACTGCTTTAGCGTAGTTCATGGGCGCTGGTTTATCGCTAGATGGATTTGAAGGTTGGGAATTATTGTTTGGTGTAGTAGAAGGCTGGGCAGACGTTAGAGGGGGCTGACCAGCCGGAAAAGATGGCTGGCCGCCGGCCGGATTGGCCATGGCAGCTGATCGCAGCTTTCTCTCTCTAAATCGCCTTTTCTAGAGAGAAGGCAGAGAAAAATCGCTCGATCTATAGTCTTTTAGTGCCCTTGGGTTTTTTTTT
>NW_017676131.1:0-1760 GCF_001879085.1 Nicotiana attenuata | reverse complement strand
CATCACTGTTCTGTGTTTAGGCAAGCCTATGGGGTCAATTTTAAATTCTACAACTCTGAAAATGTGTTTTGCTACTTAAAGCTGTCCAGATTTAACAGGTTTAAATCGGTAGGCAAGTTAAATATGATCTCTCACACATTGTCCTAATTCAATACTGTATAACCCCTGCTCACCTAGATATCATGTTCTAGGATTTTCTCTTAAGTATTTGAATGTTGTTTGAAGACTTGCACTTACTTGTTTTGTTTGAGGAGGTAACTGTGAGCCTATAACTTGTTTCTTTAAATGCAGTCCTAACTGTTCTTGGTTGACGCCTAGATTTTTATCCATTAAAACCTTAGAAAAGTCTAGAACTGTCCAAAGAATAGAGGTCCTGGTATTTATGCTCAAATTTGTAACTTCCCTTTCCTGATAACTTGTATTTGGCAGTGTCCATGTATGTATTCTAGTAATGTTTTCCTTTTTCTTAGCTATTTCCTTTTCCAGCACTGTTTTGACTCCAGATGTCACTGTACTAATTGTTATGTCTGTTTTTGATACCTCCCTATACTCAATGTTTAAGTTCACCCCGGTGGATTGAGTACTCAGTACTAATACCACCACCTGGGGATTCCCTATAACATAGAATATAGGTCGTATCTTCCAGTTCTGCTTTCCCTGTGCTTTACCTTTTTTGATGATTAATTGATTCCCAGACTGTTGTAATGTTGATTTTCGCTTATGTGTGAATGTATGATACATTTGTGCTTCATCCAACTAAATTCCTTCAAAATTAAAAGGAGTTTTGTTGTCAGCATCCTCAATGCATATATGCCATTACACATTTTTCCTGTTTTTGATGCAATTTCATGTCTTGTTAGTCTATGTGTGGTCATGCTATTGCCTAGATATAATTTTGACCCATTGGACTGAATGCTAAGCATTAATACCACCAATTGAGTCTCCATTACATCATTTAGCAATATCAATATCCAATTCCTTGCTTTGTCCTTTAAAAATGAACTTACTGCAGGATGTATAACCATCATTTCCTCTCCCAGATGAGTTGGATCTGGTATCTTGCAGTATATTGATGTGTTTCACTTTCCTTTTCCTGTATCCACATTTTTGTATCTGTTCTTTTGTGGATTATATGTTCTTCCTGCTCTTCCTTTGCATAGTGTGCATGATTGTGTAGTTTGAGCAGTCTGTTTACTTGAGCATCCCAGTAGATAGTGTTTGTAATGTTAGTCCTCCAGGTACCCATGTTGTCATATAGTGATTTTTCATCCTGGGAATGAGCACCAAGTGCTGATACCACCCAGAGATGATTTACCACTATAGACAGCATAAGTACATATCCTGTTCCTGCAAAACAAAAAACCATGTTAGTTAAAACAACAGTTTCTGTGGTCTTCTTCAGAAGAATTTGACCACAGAACCACAGCTTTGTTCCTGTTCTCTTATTCTCCCTTTGAATGAGGACTGTTATATTCTCTTCACAATTGATTTGAATATACCAGTCTATAATATCAACTCTAAGCATTTCTGCTGCTATTCCCTTATTCCTCCCCTGAATGAAGACTGTTATATTCTCTTCACAAGTGATTTGAATATACCAGTCTATATTATCAACTCCAGATGTTGAACAAAGTCTTGTCCACCTTGTTGTTTTACCTCCTTTTACCTTCCTGCAACCTTTACTCTTATATATGGGCATTTTAACTTGTCACTATTTACTATTTTCCTTCCTTGAATGTCCAGATCCCAAAAATTATGTG
>NW_017676130.1:4492-51590 GCF_001879085.1 Nicotiana attenuata | reverse complement strand
TCCTCCAAGCACTAGAACCAGTTTAGAAACTCCTTCAGTGACCCAGATTCGGGACTTTTCTATGTTTTTTTGCTCATGGTTGGATGTTTGTTTTTCTTTTTGTGGTTTGTTTTGTAGAAACATCTCCTAATCAATGACAATGTGCTTTGTTTTCTCTTGTTCTATGAAACTTCTGATCTTAATAGTTAAATTTGTGTGAAGCTGATTATTGATTAACTAAATCATGTTTTCACTTGCAGTTGCCCCAGTGGCCATGAGTAATAATTAACATCTGGGATTCTAATAAAATGCAACTTTTCGATGATGCCAAAAGGGGGAAGAGATATTGTGCTTTACTTTGTATTCTGAAAAATGTGATGTTTATAACCTGATTAAACCTGGTTCTTAATGATAAGTTAAATTAAAGTGTGAAAATTAAGCTGAGTTCCACAGGGTCTCTGATCAATAAAAGCACAGAGTTTGTCATCATCAAAAAGGGGGAATTTGTTGGCCCAAGTTCAGATGAAGTTTTGAAGATTGCCAAAATGAACTCAGTCATGAACCAGGTCCATCATGTGAGACACGGTGTTGATATGCTTACACATGTGACATACGCGTGAAGAAGATAAGTCTCAAGGATCAGCAACAATATCTTCTGAATTGATCGAAAAGATTGCATATAGGATAAGGAGTTGAAGTCTCCTTATGAAAAGAGAATTATATCCGGATCAAGGATATGGATTAGGAGTTGGAGTTGTTCTTGGACTCGAATTGTCAAAGGATCCACAATTCGAGTTCTTATCAAACTCTGATTACTAACTCTATAAATATAACGATTGTTCTCTTTTACAGGTGATTGCACATAAGCAGAAGTTAAGCATATTTGAGAGCAAAAAAAGATCAAGTCTGATTTGCAAGCAACATATGCGAGATACAAGTGTGCACGTCTGAAGCTACAGGAACTAAGATAGAAGAACCAGTTTCATCATTGTGTTTATTCTAAGTCTAGTTCAATTGTAGTAGGTTTTCATATTGTACCTTTCAGCTTTCATAGAAGCAATTGTAATAGGTATATTGAGTATTCAAGTTAGAGTTAACTTGAAAGTGTCGCAACAGTTGAGGTTGTGTGCTACACTGGGATTAGAGTTAATCCTTAGGTTTACAAAGAGTTTTGTAAATGCAGTTTTTGGCTCAGTGATCTTAGTGGAGTTTGGGAAAATCCTACTGAGCAGTAGGTCGTGGTTTTTTCACCTTTTGAGCCAGGTGTTTTCCACGTAAAAATCTCTGTGCACTTTACTTTCAGTATTTATTTCCGCAAACTGCTGTAGTTAGAACACTTAGAAGAACCTGGTTCTTCTAACGCAAAAATTAGGTACCACACAAATCACCCCCCCCCCCTTCTTGTGTGGTATTGACGTTTAAAACATCACGTGTTCTCGCCATCTGCGAACGAACAAGAATAGAAGAGTTCGGTTATCACTAAGAGAACAAAATCGCACGATCGAGAAGAATAGAATTGGTATTATTCCTAAACTCTGTAGCCTCTGGGAGATAAGTACAGACGTCACTGTACCGATCCCCCAGACTCTACTAAGCATGTTCGTGAATTGTGAGACCTAGGCAACCTAGTGCTCTGATACCAACTTGTCACGATCCAGATTTCCCACCATCGGGACCGTGATGGCGCTTAACTTTTCAGTAGCTAGGCAAGCCAACAATTAGAGATTAATACGCCAACTCTTAAACATTTCAGTAAATAACAACAATTCAACCATAACAGATTAAAGGAGTGCGGAATTTATAATAACCCAAATAATTATGCATAACTACCCAGAATCTGGTGTCACAATTTACGAACTTCTAAGAGTGACTAAAATAATTGGCTGAAGGAAAGTACAACTTTTTTCGAGTTAAAAGAAAAGGTAATCTGAAATAACTGCAAGGGGACTCCAAGGTCTATGAACGCCGACAGATCTACCTTGGGTCTCCTGTGAGATGGAAGTCAGCAGCTCAACTCGGGTCAACACAGTCCAGTATCAAAATCTGCACAAAAAGTGCAGAGTGCAGTATCAGTACAACTGACCCCAAGTACTGGTAACTGTCGAGTCTAACCTCGACAAAGTAGTGACGAAGCTAGGACAAGACACTCCCAAACAAACCTGTGCAGTTTATCAATACATATACACTAATAACAGCAACTAAAGAAACAAGACAAGAAGTACTGGGGAGAGGGCATGCCGAGGGAAGTACAAGACAAAAACTTACAAGGAACTGAGAACATGAACAATCAATATACCTTAAACAGATAAAAACGGATAAACAGAGTAAAAGAAAGTGCATGGCATCACCCATAGTGCTTTTACTCTAAACCTCACCAGATAATATAATAGAAACGTGCACGGCATCACCCTTTGTGCTTTTACACTCAACCTCACCATAATAAATAATAAAAAATGTGCACGGCATCACCCTTCGTGCTTTTACACTCAACATCACCATGATAAATAATAGAAACGTGCACGGCATCACACTTCGTGCTTTATCACTCACTCACAAAACATTGCACGGCATCACCCTTCGTGATTTAACACTCTCCCTCACCAACACAATGAACAATAACAACGAGGAGATAGGAATATCAAGAACAGATCTCACTTTAACATTTAGTTCCACAATACCAACCTCAACTTTGAGTCAATATTCAATCAACACCAAATTCAGTAAAACATGATAAGAAATTGCTCAATACATCAAATAGATAGTCTAAACATGAACAATGTGATCAAAGAATACAACCTTTACAAGAATAAGACTCACTCACATGCTATGAATCGACAACAACGCATAGGTACTCGTCACCTCACCTATACATTGTACTCAACATTCAAACACGTAGCAAATAGGCAAATAATACTAATCCCTTAAGCCAAAGTTAACCACGACACTTACCTCGCTCCAACGAAACTCAAAGCTCAATCACCGTTTTCCCTTCACACAAGCCTCCGGACCTATAGAATCTAGTAATTTACCAACCAACCAATCAATTTAAGCCTTAGGAACTACCCATAATTGCAAGGAATTCAATTTACACCATTTTTCAAAAAAATTACCAAAAGTCAACACCCGGGCCCGCTTGGTCCAAACCCAAAATTCGGACCAAAACCCGATTACCCATTCACTCCCGAGCCCGAATACATAATTGATTTTGGAATCCGACCTTAATTTGAAGTCTAAATTCCCAAATTTCGAAATCCTTAGTTTCTACCCAAAAATTCCCAATTCCACCATGAAAACCTTAGATTCTAGGTTGAAATCTTGTAAAATAAAGTGAAAGATTGAAAGAAAATAGTTTAAAATCACTTACCTATGATTTGCGGAAGAAATGGTCTTTGGAAAATTGGGCTAGGGACCTCCAAATCCGATTTCGGGCATACGCCCAGGTCCCATATTTCGATACGGACCCACCAGCACTGTCAAAATGCGAGTCCGGGTTCGTTTACTAAAAATGTTGACCGAAGTCAACTAAATCAACTTTTGAAGGAAAAATTATTATTTTCATCAACTTTCAATATAAAAGCTTTCCGGAAACGCGCGCGGACTACACACGCAAATCGAGGAGGGATAAAATAAGGTTTTAAAGGCCTAGAAACATAGAATTTGATTTTAAATCATAACATGACCTATCGGGTCATCACACGTCACTACGGAGTCATAGCAAGAAGAATCGTCAAATTTGGGCATCGTATGAAGAATTTATGGTCATTTTACTAAGAATAGAGTTGCCAGATTTTTCAGATTAATTGCATAATTGCCACTAAATTTGTATTTAAGAATCTGCACTATTTGTAAATATTTAAACCAGCACATCTCCTTCATTATTAGGTTAAATGGAGTGATTCAAAAGCCTAACTTGACTAAAATTTTACAAGGAATCTATTGGAGTCATAAAAAGTGAGTTTCGGGATTGTTTGCCATGAGAAACGTGGTAAAATAGCTTGCAAAAAATATATACAAAATAAGGTTTTGTTTATTTGGTCATATTTTGAGTTTGGGAGCTCGGATTTGGGCGATTTCAGAGGCGATTTTCACCTTATGGATTGGGGTAAGTGTTCTCTATTCGGTTTTGGTTATATTTCATGAATCCATCTTCGTATTTGGGATTTGATTGATGATTTCAAAGTGAAATTTGGGGGGTTTTTCCTAAAGTTTCATAAAGTGAATTTTTAAGTTTTGAACATCGATTCGGAGTCGAATTTGAGTGAAATTAGTATAGTTGGACACATAATTAAATGGGTTTTGGATTTTGTGAGTTTTGTCTGGTTCCGAGCTGCGGGCCCGGGTAGGGCTTTTGGCCGATTTTGGGCTTTTGATTAAAGATTCAACCTTTTTCAATTGAGATTGGTTCCTTTAGCATTGTTTGATGTATTTGAGTTGTTTTTGGTTCGTTTCAAGCCGTTCAGAGGTCAGAACGAGCGAGATGGCATTTTTTGGACCATCGCTTGGCTTGCTCAGTATTGGAATTGGCTTGTTCGAGGTAAGAAACTCTTCTAAACTTAGTGCTGAGGGTATGAAACCCCGAATTACGTGTTATATGATTGGTGTTGAGGTGATGCACATGCTAGGTGATGGGCGTGTGGGCGTGCACCCTGTGAATTTTGACTCTGTTGTTTTCCATGGCACTGTATAGTGGCCCTATCTTGTTGATATATGTGTTTTCACCATGTAATAAAGTAATTGAGCTGTTAATCATGCTAGATATCATGTTTAGGCTTTATGCCGATACTGTTGGGACCCATAGCGGTCATTTCTTACTGTCATCCTACTGGTTTTCATTGATATTTCGTACTCAGTCATATTCATGCATTTATATCATATTTCAGTCTCAGTTATTATTCACTGGCACATCATATCATTGTTTTGGGTTAGTCTTAATCAAATTGTGAGCCCGTGGGTGAGACTAGAGAGATTGATGACTGAGTGAGGGCGAGAGCCTGATTATATGTGACAATTATAGGATCGGGCTGCACGCCGCATCATGTTATTTTGATTTATGCCTGGATCTGGTCTTGTGATAGCACTTGGGCTGAAGGATCCCCTCCGGAGTCTGCACACACCTCCAGTGAGTGCGGTTGATCATATTGAGGGATAAATTTTCCCTGGACATGGATCTTGTCTGAAGCATTTATATACCTGGAGATGGATCTTCTCCATGGGCCGGATTGGCCTTCTTCGGTACTGAGTGACTGATGGTCAATGATGTATATATTCCTAGATGGATCTTCCCTGGGCCAAATGGGCCATATACAATACCGAGTAGGTGAGCATGATGAGTGAAAAGTGTGAGACAGTGAGATTGAGTACTATGTGAGTGTGAGTACATGATTCATCTCTGAGATACATGGCATTGGCATGCACACATGACATACAGGCATAGAGATGAATTTTTCCTCATGTTGTACGGTATCACGTCATTCATGACTTTTACACACATTGATATGTGGCATAGAGAGTTATTTCACACTTGTTATCTGGAAAGAAAAGGGAACATCTTATTTATTGTGAAAAGAATTTTTAGAAAAATTACAGTTTTCAAACTATCTCATATTTTACGACGATTTCGGTAAAGGATTTGAGTTTCACTGATATTCTTGAAAAGCGAAACTATTTTCGGAAAACTGTGAAAAAGCTGAGCATTTTATCTCTGAGTTACTTCCTCATTTATATGCTCTACGTTGTTATGAACTGTTGTTGGTTATTGGTGTTGGACGACCTATATTCCAACTCGTCACTACTTTCAACCTACGGTTAGGTTTGTTACTTACCAGTACATGGGGTCGGTTGTACTGATACTACACTTCTACACATTGCGTGCAGATGTTGTGTGTTGTTGTTGTTGTGTTCGATGGTTGCTGGATTTGAAGATGTACCTGCATTCCGGTTGTAGCTTCCTCTTGTACATGGTAGCCGTAGATTTATAAAACTCTGTTTATGTACTTTTCAAACAGAAAATGTATTTACTTCATATCAGCTTTATAAATTCTATTATTAGAAGCTCATAATTTGTATTACTAGTCCTTGGGAAAGTGTATAGATTTAGATTATTCTCTTGTTTAAACTGCCTTATTAAATATTATGGGAATTGGATAGTACAGTTGGCTTAACTAGTGGGTTGGGTTAGGTGCCATCACGACTAGTGGAAATTGGATCATGACATTTAAATTCTCGAATGATCTTCCTCAAATGCTCATTAATCACCCAAAGATTGATCAGATAAGCAAATACAACCTGCAGTATAGATCAGATTTATAATAGGATAACTAAATTGGTAGGATTCTTACGTTTGTGGTGTTAGGAGGTAAAAATGGTGTGTGTATCAACAATGCAGTGGGTTCAGTGACTACATCATAGGATAAACCTCTTTTCAAACATAGTACTCAGGCAATAGTAGCTCAAGTTTTCTATGTTTTTAGTTACTGAAATCAGATTGAGAACTTAAGTACAATATGACCTACTTAAGTCACTCATATCAGTAGAGATAATTTGGATACTTTTAGAATAAGACTGTTGAACTATAGTTTGATATAAAAATAAAGAGTAGGGAGCGGTATTAGTTAGTCGTTTGTTAGTTGTGGATAATTGGTAGAAGACTTGTTTTGTATCATCTCTAAATTTCTCTAGTTGAACCTGATTGTATAGTTGATTGACAAAGTTTTACCGTTTACTACTTTTGGTTTATATAAGACATGATATTAGGTAAAAGAATCAACGGTAAAAGCTTCTTTTTTATTTTTGGAATGTTGAACTGGATAATCTTGAAGTTTTTTCAGGGTTTTGTTCGTCCGGAAGACATTTTATCTCCTTTCTTAACCTCTTTCTATGTATTTTGCATTTCTGCTTTGTCAGTACTCTTCTTTATTTCATGAAAACATTCACATATTTGTGTCTTTCATGTTCAAATGCTTTAAAGGTTGTTTCTGATATCACATCTCTGGTATTTTATTTGAGGTATTAAGAATCACTTCTCTGGTATTTTACTCTGAATTGTTAAGTGATATAACTTCTTTGATTCATATTTCAATGCTCAAACTGTGTTTGTTATCTCAAACGATCAACTGCTTTCCATTTTCTTAGAGTCTTCTTAGGTTTATGGTTTACTTACAGTGTTAGATGCATCGAACAAGTGGTTGGCAAGATGGTGGTGCTGCAGTATGTGTTTGGTGCCTATATTTGCACACCTGTAGAAGTACAAGCAGTTTGGTAACTATTCCATCTAGGTGAACTATCAAAGTTTCTGGCTTGCCCGGCACACAGAAGAAGCAGAGAGCTACAACAACACATGCCTATGAAAATACCAAAGAGCAAAAGGAGCAAATTATTTGGCATCAGCAACTAATGAAGGAGTAACTAATGAAGGTAAAAAAACTCTTTTCTCTGATTTCAGTAATTAGTTTCATTTTAAAGTTCAGTTTTGTTTCTTGTTTATGCCTCTATGACTATCCATTGTATTATGAGAGTGATTGATGAGTTTCGGATAGTTAGTAGTTTATATTAATTGAGGTATATTATTTCGTTCCCTTTTACTAGTTTGGTCAATCATTGCTATTGTTTATTTATTTGGTTTCAATTAGTTTATGTGTTAGATGTTGTTTTGGTTTAAGTACTTTGAGAGACATGTTATTTAGTTTATAAGCTTGTTTGGCTGGTTTGATAGCCATGTTGTTGCATTCCAAATTGATATTCCACTAATGGTATTGCTTCTAATTGGTAGTAGTTCATAATGATGACTATTTTGGTTGTTTTAAGCTCTAATTGGTAGTAATTTGTTATTGAAAACCGACCGGAAATCTCATTTTTTTCCCAGAAATTCGAAATTTCCGACCAAATTCGGTCAGAAATTTCAAATGACATCTTCAAATTCTTGAAATTTCCGAACGAAGTCGGTCGAAAATTTTGAATTTACATTTATTTATTTAAATAAATTTACAATTTATTACAATTTACAAATATTATATATTTAAATAAAATTCCGATCGATTTCAGTCGGTATTTGAAAATTAAAATTAAAAAAAAAATAATTAATACCGACCGATTTCGGTTGGTAAATGCAGTTTGGTTGTTAGTTAACGCATTGAATAAACCGACCGTTTTTGGTCGGAAAATTTTGACCGATTTCGGTCGCAACACCTTAGCGACCATCATTTTTCCAACTAATTAAAAGCAGTCGGAAATCGACCGCTTTTCTCAATTTCCGACGATTTTGGTCAGTTTTACTGGACGAAATTAGCTAGCTTTTTGGTAGTGAGACTAGGTGTCATCACGACATTCTAAGGTGAAAAATTGGGATCGTGAACAAAATAAATATATAATTGTCTTAACAGCTTTATGCTTTATAATTGAGAAAATCCAACCGGCATTCGAGCAAGTGATGAAGATCAATTATAATAAGACGGACATTTAGCATCAAAGGAATAACATATTGAGTATAGTACTAAATTGATGTGGTTTGATGTACAATATTTCGCCTCTTTATTTAATTTGGAAGCAAACAGATTAAAGAAAAAAAGAAAAGTTCTTTATTTATCTTAATGAAAACTCTGGCAAACCAAAAAAAGTAAACAATTTTACTATCAATCTATATATCATTTTTCCACCACACTTAACTTTAAACCATAAAAATTTGTTAGATCCTTCCCCTTATAAATCATTTTTTCCAGAAAAACTGTTGTGTTCTTATTTTCCTTCTATTGATGAATATACTTTCTTGGTGCTGGCTTGGGTGAAAGTTGTTGAGTCAATCTTGAGGACACCGAAGAATGAGTAGCCAATCGCAACTTAGTGCCAATCTTTTCTTTCAAATGCGGTGCTAATTTAAAATTACGGTTTAGTTTGGTCGAGATTTCTGGAGCAATGTGTTTCTTTGGTGCAGAGTTAGGAGCAATGTTGGATTTAGAATGAAGTGGTTTTGTTACCTTAGGCATAAGGGTTGTGAATGAAATTGAAGGAAATTTACTTAAGATTCTAGGAGCCGAATGTGGCGAAAGACGTTTAATTGATGCAGGTTGAGGTGCAAATTTTGATTTAGAAAGAGATGTTTTAGTTATCCTAGGAGTTGATAGTGGTGTTAGCTTTGAAGACACATGAGAATGAGGAGCCAAAGATGATTTAAATGATGGTTTTGGAGGAAGGCTTTGTTTACTTGGGATTTTGGGAGTCAAATGTGTTAGAAAATATCTATTTGGTGCAGGCCTAGGAGCAAATTTGGATTTTGAAGGAGATGTTATTGTCACCTTAGAGGTTGAGTGAGGAATTTCCTTTGAAGATGACAAATGAGAATGAGTAGCCAAGATTGAGTTGGATGTGTGTTTTTCAATTGGCTTTGGTGCTATTTTTGGAGAAAGATTTTGTTTAATTGAGCTTTTAGGAGCCAAATGTGTTGGAAAATATTTTCTTGATGCAAGCCTAGGAGCAAATATAGATGAGTGAGGTATTTTCGTCACCTTAAGGGTTGAGTGAGGAGTTGGCCTTGAGGACACATGTAAATGAGGAACCAAGATTGATTTAGATGTGGTCTTTTTAGTTGGCTTTGGTGTTGGTTTTGGAGGAAGGTTTTGTTTAATTGAGCTTTTAGGAGCCAAATGGTCATAAACATGTTTATTTGGTGCTGAGGCATCCTTATGTTTAGGAGACAAGGAGAGTGCACTTTCAAATGAAGTTGCAAATATGAAGAGAAACAAAGCTGCAAAGATGGAATATTTGTAAAACTTTCTCATTTTGTTCTACTATTTAAGATTTCTTGTAATGGCGATATTGAAATGTTATGACTTGTGTCTTATTATAAGTAGACAAATACGTGAACAGACAGGCTTTCGAATAAGTCTAGATTAAAGTCCCTTAAAATTTAATGCGGTAATTAAGTGACTTTAAGTTCAATGAGAAATGTATTATCATAAATGTTTAACAATCTTTAGTGATGAAATGAGTTACAATTGACACCAATAATTCGTTACACATAATTAATTCCTTGTTGGGGTTTTTCTCCATTTTTATGTACTATGCATGTTTTCTTTATGTCATTCAGTTTTGGGGCAAGTGCACGGATAGCCATTCTCAGGGATGCTATTTGAAGATTAGCCAATATATTTTTTATCCTGAAATTTTAAACTAAAAATTTTAACATGTGTTCTAATAGGTTAAATTGCATTAATTGCAATTTACATTCAATTTAGAACACTGGAATTAGGGGTGCATAGACCGAACCAGAAAATCGCACCAAACCCAAAAGTCAAACCAAACCGATTAAAAATCCGACTAGGTTTGGTTTGATTTGGTTTGGTATTGAGTAAAAAAAATCCGAATCAAACCAACATATAAATATATAATTTTTGTATATACTTTTAAGATTTTATATAAAAAAAATTTTAAAAAATGACTAGAAATATTTGGGATTATCTTGCGGGATATAATATTTAATAGTATATGAAGTGCTCCATATTTATTAACCTTAAATAATGGGTTGTATGATCACTTTCTCATCAAGTGTTACTGAAATGTATTAATCTTTTTGTTCTTCCATATTCATATCATATGTTAAGATCTACTAAATTGTTATATCTTTTTCGAATGTGAAGTGATTATTATTATTTATGTATCATATTGATTTTTATGTTTAATTACTAACTTCAGTTAACCTTGAAAGTGTCCATCAACGAAACATTATTGTCAGACGGCTAAAAAAATAACTATTATGTGTTACTAAGAAAATTCTCTCATAAAAATATTTTAATAGATAATATATTTGTCAATATTTTTATATTTTTACTAAACATATATTTACTTATCAAAATTTAACAAAGTAAGATTGAATAATATTTAAGTAACGAAAAACCCGAAAAACCCGAAAACCCCGAAAAATCCGACAAAACCAAACCAATCCAAACCAACATAGTTGGTTTGGTTTGGTTTTGATAAAAACCGAACCAACCCGGTCCATTTACACCCCTAAAAACTCATAAACTTTAAATATATCGATGTTTAGTGCCCAGAGATCTACGAATCCAAACACATTTGCAGATGGTATGATTAGGGGCGGAGCTAGGTGGACGAAAGGGGTTCAGCCGAAACTTCTTCGCCAAAAATTGCATTGTGTATATAAATTCAATTTTTTATCTTGTATATACATATTAGACGTTTAATCCTCTTATCTTCTTCGCGTGTTTACCGTTTTTATTTTTTGAATCCTTTTGATGAAAATCCTGCTTCTGCCATAAAGTACGATTAAATATTCTGACATTTGAATCGATATTACATATATACTCCCTCCATTTCAATGTAGATGATATAGTTTGACTTGGCACAAAATTTAAGAGCAAATAAAGAAAACTTTTGAAACATATGGTGCTAAAAGCTTAAGGGGCAAAGTGGGGCCATAATATTTGTGTGGCTATGAAAGCTTCTCATTAAGGGTCAAGTAGGTAGAATAAGAAGTTTAATGTTAAATTGTTTCCAAATATAGAAACGTGTCATTCTTTTTGGAACGGACCAATGAGGAAAATGTGTCATCTAAATTAAAACGCATGGTGTAATAATTTAGTAATTTAAAACAACATTTAACGTCAGTACATTAAACAATATGTCACCATGAAATCATCCAATGCAATCATATCTTGTGATTGGTTGACTAAGTGGTTGATTGGACAAAAGAATTGAAAAATTCCCAAGAAAAATGAAAAAAAAAATTGAGTGAAAATGGTATTTGAAAATTAGAGTTGTGTTTGGATATGAATATAACTTTGGGTTGTTTTAAAGTTTTATGAGTGGTCTGAGTGAAAATTTTGAAAAACAGCTTTTTGGAGTTTTTCAAATTTTTGAAAAATTTCAAAATTTATTTTCAAGTAAAGATTATAAATTTTATGGCCAAACACTAATTTCGAAAAAAATAGAAAAAGTAAAAAAATTCTTATGTCCAAACAGGCTCTAATAGTGACAAATCGTCAAAAATAGTGTTATTCTAAAGTCAGACGCCGAAAGGGCAAGCATGCGGCGGGCTAAGTTTTACTTGTGGCGATGTGGTCTCGGCCTGCTAAGTATATGGATTAAGGTTGATGCCTTATTTATTTTAAATGAATACCCTTTTAAAAAATTATATTCCATAGCCAACTTTTAATTTTTTATAGCCAAATATCTATTTATGGTCACCTCCTACCCTTAAGCTATAAAATAAGCTTTGTATTATTTTTCTCTCTCCACTCAAATTTCTCATGTCCCCTCAAATTTCTTGTATCCCCTACCCCATATCTATTCTCCCTCCCTCTCTCTCTCTCTCTCTCAAATTTCTCGTATCCCCTACCCCATAATTCTCGTATTATTGTCTTTTTTTTCATTGTATCTCAATGTATCTCGTTGTATTCCATGTATTTCATTGTATTCACTGTCTCGTTGTATTTCATGAATGTATTCATATATTTTTTTAATTAATATAATTATGCATTCAGATGTATATATGTATTCAAATTGCTTTGTTTTTGTTGTATTATCGGCTGGGAAAAATATTCAGCATATTTTCTCTGAAGATTGCTATATTTTTGTGGTGTTTTTCGGTTGAGAATCTTTTTTATAACTGCAAATACAAATTTAGTGTGTTATAATTGAGTTTGTTGAGTTATATTAGGAGTCTATTATGTTAATTGATTCACTTTCCGTTTAAAAACAGTCGAATAGACCATGAATAGCGCTATTTACGTTACCGTATTCACAAATACATATCGGGAATACAGTCGAATACAATAATCTGTCTAGCTGTAATCCCCTATTTCGAATACAGTCGAATACAAAAATCTGTCTAGCTGTAATCCCCTGTTTCACGCCTAGAAATGATACTGTATTCATGAATACAGTAGCTTAAATACATCGAATACACTTTAAAAACCCTGAAAACATAGCTATAGGAAGTAATATAGTAAATGGTAGCTACAACTAGCTAATAACCACTAAAACATAGTGGTTTCTAAAAGTTTCTCTAAATATATTGATTAGATTTCCATAATCATGTGGGCTACTGAAGGTGCTCTCAGTTTTTCCACGTGAAGCCAAGCCCTTCACACTCCGCCGCGGAATAATTGGGGTTATTATAGCTTTACCCACAAAAATTAAATTAATTACCCTTCCTACCCTAGTTGGAAATTTTTAAGAAATTAAAAAGTGACTTATTTAATACGGTATATTGTTATATTATATTGTATACTATAACAGGATAATGTTACTATAACCATGACTTTAGATTTGCACAATAGCACCTAGATGATTCAACAAGTAGCACTCGAAGTATGCTATTATTAATACTATTACAGATACACTGCATATTATTACAGTATACCATTACAGTATATTGTATACTATAACAGTATTGTATATTATAACAGTCTACTATTGCAGTATAGCTATATACTCCTACAGTATATTGTATACTGTAACGGTATATTGTTAGGTAACTGTGTTCTTCTTTGATTATTACAGTATACCGTTGCAGTATATTGTATACTATAGTAGTATATTTGTGACGACCCGGCCCGTTGTCACGTGAGTTACCGCCCTGTTTCCCCCATTTTCTGTCTCCTCATGTTTTATTATAAGAGTCTTCAGTGAACGAGTCGATTTGGATTGGTTTTGGATGGAAATGAGACACATAGTCTCTTTAAGGAAGGTGTGTATTGGAAAAGTCAACCGGATGTTGACTTGTGAGTTAGAGGGCTCGGATGTGAATTCTGGTGATTTGGTTAGCTTCGGGGGATGATTTGTGACTTAGGAGTGTGATCGGAATCGATTTTGGAGGTCCGGTGTAGAATTAGACTTGAATTGGCGAAGTTAGTATTTTGGCGAATTCCGGTTGATGGGTGAGATTTTGATCCGAGGGTCAGAATGGAATTCCGAGAGTTGTTGTAGCTTCGTTAGGCGATTTTGGATGTGTGTGCAAAATTTCAGATCATTCGGAGGTGTTTTGGTCGGGTTTTTGATCGAATGCGTAATTCGAAAGTTTTGGAAGAACTTAGGCTTGAATTTGATGTAAATTGATGGTTTAGGTGTTATTTGTGGTGTTTTGATGATTCGAGTGAGTTTGAATAAGGTGTTGGTTCATGTTTGCGCTTTTAGTTGAGGTCTCGAGGGCCTCGGGGTAATTTTATATGGCTATCGGGATGAATTTTGGACTTATGAGACTGCTGGTATGTCTGGTTTCTGGTATTTCCGCATCTGTGGAAAGGGAGCCGCAGATGCGGTTGCGCAGGTGTGGAAGGAGGGTCGCAGGTGCGGTCGCTTGGCTTTAATGGAAGATAGCGCAGATGCGGAATGGGAGCCGCATCTGCGAGACCGCAGATGTGGTAGATTGGTCGCAGAAGCGAAGTGGAGTGGCCTTGGAATTTCCGCAGGAGCGAACAGGTATTCGCATAAGCGGAATTCGCAAATGCGGAGAGTGGACCGCAGAAGCGGTCGTGGAGTTAAATGAAGATCCGCAGAAGCGGGAGTATAACCGCAGAAGCGGTGGCCGCAAATGCGGTAAAGGAACCGCATATGCGAAAATCTCTGTTCACAGAAGGGTTTTAAGGCTCATTTTGTTCCGCGAGCTTAAGTCCATTTCCGTCATTTTTGATCGACCTTGAGAGCTCTTGGACGGAATTTGAAGGGGATTTCAACTAGGTGTGATTGGAGGTGAGTTCCTTGGCCTAAATACATGAATTTATGGTAGAATTAACATGGAAGTTTGTGGAAATTCATCAAAAGAGGGTAAAGCTAGGGCTTGGGAATTTGATATTTCAAAATGGAATTTGAGGGGTCAAATGGACTCCGATTTTGGTAAATTTGATATGTATAGACTCGTGGCGAGATAAGGAATCCGGTGATGTTAATTTTCTGATTTTTCGAGAAGTGGGCCCGGGGCTCGGGTTTTGCCAACTTCGTGAATTTCGATGTTTTTCGAGTCTTTTCGGTTGGGTTATATTCCCTTAGCCTATTGTAACGTATTCGTTGTGTTTTTTNTCAAACCAACATATAAATATATAATTTTTGTATATACTTTTAAGATTTTATATAAAAAAAATTTTAAAAAATGACTAGAAATATTTGGGATTATCTTGCGGGATATAATATTTAATAGTATATGAAGTGCTCCATATTTATTAACCTTATATAATGGATTGTATGATCACTTTCTCATCAAGTGATACTGAAATGTGTCAATCTCTTTGTTCTTCTGTACTCATATCATATGTTAAGATCTACTAAATTGTTATAGCTTTTTCGAATGTGAAGTGATTATTATTATTTAGGTATCATATTGATTTTTATGTTTAATTACTAAATTCGGTTAACCTTACATTAACGAAACATTATTGTCAAACGACTAAAAAGTTAACTATTATGTGTTACTAAGAAGATTCTCTCATAAGAATATTTTAATAGATAATATGTTTGTCAATTTTTTATATTTTTTACCAAACATATACTTGCTTATCAAAAATTTAATAAAGTAAGATTGAAATAATATTTAAGTAATAAAAAATCCGAAAAACCCGAAAAATCCGACAAAACCGAACCAATCCAAACAAAACCAAACCAACCCGGTCCATGTACACCTCTAATTGGAATGATAAAACTAAGAAGAATGTAGTAACATGAATATGCAACGTGTAGGAAAATTTACAGTCAATCAAGAAAAAACAGCGTATAATAACAAACAACTCAGAAAACCTGACGAGTTCAAAAATTACTAAACAAAAACGCAGAGCAGATTGGACAGCTAGTTGTGTACTTGTGTTGGCTAAGTACGCTGGTAGTTAACAATAATTAAAAGTTAACCCAAAAAAATAAAGAACAGATAAGAAGAAAATAACAGATCAGGGTTTGAAGAAGTTTCCTTTCTTTTTACTTGCATTGACACTCTCACAAGATATTATTTTGAATGTCCATTTAACTTGAGAAATACGATCAATAGCAAACATTTTTCTCTACATAGTCAACCAGCTATCCTTTTTGGCAGGAAATCAAAGGTAATAACAAACTGAGCAATGAGTTTGAATTGAGCTGGTGATTCATATCAAACATATTACGTTTTCCACGAATTGAATGGCAGAGTCGCAAAATGAGTTGGCTCCGTTAGTGAGACGCTTCACCCCAAGGCTTTGGCTAAATATTAAGAACACAACGTCTGATATGAACAGGTCAATGACACAAATGACCTTGAAATTAGTTGATATTTAACTTTTTAACTATGCATAAAATGGGACTATTATTCAATGCCTTTGCAAACAATGACAATTTTTCGCTTACCAGTCCAAAAACTAGCTTACCAGTCCAAAAACTAGCTAGCTCATGCTATTTTCGCACAAAAACCTGATATTTAAATAAAGGTAAAGGAACAAGCCCATTGTCCTCCTAATTAACTAGCCTTTAGTGATTTCTCGTTTATCAAAAACACTCTACTGAGATGCCTTCACTTCCAATCAAAACTTGGAGTCACAATAAGGAGTTAAGTATGAAACACTCATCGCCTCTTCAGGTTGGGGTGGGTTAAAAAGTCCAAAGGAAAAGAGAGCAGTTGGGTTATAGAGCACTTAAT
Source organism: Nicotiana attenuata (assembly GCF_001879085.1). NCBI lineage: Eukaryota > Viridiplantae > Streptophyta > Magnoliopsida > Solanales > Solanaceae > Nicotiana > Nicotiana attenuata. The sequence goes on along the minus strand of NW_017676130.1, from coordinate 35,005 downwards.
CTGAGAAAACTGAAAAAGAAAAGGTTCAATACATTTATTGAAAAGACCACTGATTATCCAACAAAATGTACCTATAAATAACTGCTTTGTAATTTCTAAATCCTAGATTGTCCAACAAGTAAATAAGGAAAACAGGAATTAACAGCTTGTTCCTCTTCAATACTACAAAAGGTTTACTCTCAGAAAAAGTGTCCGAGTCTCTCTTCCAGTATGTGAAGAGAAATTCATGGTAACAAGTACCCAAGAGATAGAATTAAGCTTTATACTCGCGTCTTTTCGGCCCTTTGGGAGAAGGATGGGTGCTTAGACAACAATGTCTACACGTTCGAACTCAATCAAGGACATGTTAATATCTTGATCCACAGAGAAACTGGCTGGTTGACCAACTTCAATACGGCCAAATCTATCAACAGCAAGCCTCATCGATCCTTTGAACATGTCAACTTTAGCTTTTGTCAAGACTAGTGTGGAACCTTCTTGAATTAAATCCACTACACAAAAAGACAGTTATAAAAGTTAAGGCATCTTCGATGAATAACTATAGCGAAATCTTGAATTCCCAGTGTAAAAGTGAGATTAATACATTCTTTTCCCAGTCAACTTCTTAAATATACAAGGACAACAAGACAATAGTTGATATACTTGTTAATAAAGCATCAATCAAACCACAAGCATTAAAGAAAATTAGATAGAGCAATATTGGAAGCCACCAATTTTAAAGACTTACCCCGTCTTCTTCCAATTTTTTCTGGCTAAATTTAAGAGACTTAACAGTTCAAGCCATTTCCTGCTGGTGCTGGGTAAATTCAATAGACCAAGTTTCTTCGTCCTTTCTAGTTTATATAAAGTCATTATCTTTCTCTTTCATTTTACTATAAATTCCTAAATCCAGGCTCGTTTTGTAAAATTAAAGAACTTAAAGTCAACCATATACATGTCACCTTGATGCTTCAACCAGGCAAGCACTCAGATATCAAATATGTTACGAAAAGGGTGTGCAAGAATCTGGTAATTTTAGATAGCATTTATTGAAGCTCTGAAATGTGATTAGCAACCAGAATTACTTTTGTAACCAGTTTGGAGGAAAGGGTATTGAATGAGGAGGGGGAAGAATCTACTCCTTTTGGGAGATCCCTAGAAACATATATTAAAACAATGACACTACCATACTCGTTCAATTACAGCTAATCAAGATACTACCACATTTGTTTCAAGTAATTTTCCACTTTCTAACCCACATACAGATGTTCCCTTTACCATCCCTGAATTTGGACCAATCACTTTATTCTAATGTAAGCCTAGACATATCAGAAGCCTCAATACACTTCTATCAGAGTCTGATCTCTCCTTTCTCTATGTGTTTTCTAACACTAAAGAAGCAGCACAGGCGAACACGGAGTGTGTGACACTCGGACATACTTTCCCCATCTATATTATGCACTGTGCTTTATAATCTACCCAGAATTCCCAAAGTCAATTAAAAGAAGATGAAGAAAGAAGCCACATATTTATCGAAACACAATGAAGAGCTGAAAACTACAATCATAATAAAGATGATGAGATAGTATGCAACACGAAGACATATTACTTAGCAAATGATCAGAAAACTCTTTTCAGTGAGAACTTACCATAATACTAGTCTCTACTTCAGACTTCAGAAAATAATAGACTTCGGGAAAATTGTTTTGGAGTTGCATACATGATTACATTATGAAAAGGAAGACCCAAATGTGGGATAAACTTAAATCTTCCAGATGTTGAGGAGCATGAAACCGAGAAAACGGACCAATTAAACATGTAGTTTAACTTTACAAAGGCAAATGATTACATTTAGGAAAGCAGGAATGTTTAAGTGTATATAAGGTTGAAGCAACTAATACTTATGTTGACATGTAGTGTATTTAGATCTAGGGTAGTTTGTCCTGTTTCTGTAGTACAATAGTTGTTAAAAGCACCATCCCTACACCAACTATGACAGGAAGCCAACAAAAAATCATCTCAAAATTCTAATCCTTAACGATACTAAAAAGGCTCTAGACAAAAACCTCCTAGTTATAACAAAGAACCTCTATTTTACAATCTTTCCAAAGGAACAACTTCACAAACATTTTTAAAAAGGGGGAATGACCAAAATAGTCTATAACTTTATATTGCACACTTCCTCGTTGCCCAAGCAAACTCATACTTGAAACGTGCCACACGTGTAACATCACCAACATAAATGCTAACAAATAAGACAAAGCCAATGCCAACGTGTGCAAGTACACCACATAAGCTTCTAGATATTCAGCCTTCCCAGCCATTCCCCTTTTCCTATCACTCTCTCGTTGAGTTTAGCCAAGATCTCTAAGCTCGTGGAGCACCATTTTCCACTTTCATTCCTCCCTATTCTAGGGAATAAAAATAGTTAGGTATTGCAAATTAGGTAAACGTACTGGAGCTAAGAAAGAACCACTTATAATTCCCTTTGATATGCTAAAGCGCATCAGTGGACAAGAATGAAGATCAAACAAAGACATGTAATCATCCTTGGCTAATGATAATAATGGTTAAACCCAGTTATTGGTTTCAATCAGCAGTAGTAAGGATTCTTTATGCATATAATCAGTATCCAATGCTGCATATAGTCTCTAAATTAGAAAATGGGCAACAAGAATATTGTATTAGGACCATTATTTCTTTTTCCAAATAGTCAAAACTCCATAAGTACCAAACTGGCACACCCAACATAACTGTATGCATTCAGATTCTAGTAATTTCTCCATCCTGATTTGCTAAACAGTTCACGAGCACTGATTCCTGCCAGTCAACATACATTGAGAACACCACAAAATTCTTGATAGCTAAAGCTAACAATTTCCCAATTGTAAAAGCCTCCCTATGGATATTATTCATGTATATCAGCGAGGGGATCTAACCAGCCAACATCTTTTTCCAAATTTCAAATAAAATTTGATCCTTTACTGCACCCATCGAATCCTTTCAACCACCACTATTATTAACAAGACATAAATACATTTCCACCCAGCATTACAAAAATATGCCAATCTTACAATGAAGACTCAATAAATCTCAATAACTCATTCTTCAGCTTCGACGCAACATGCAATACAGACAGATGAATTCAAACATATAACAACAATGAAAATCAGGAAAATCATTTAAATCAGTTACCCTCCAATCATCAATGACAAGATCTTAAAAATATTTGTTCTCAATCGATGATACAGGCCAATTCTAACAATAAAGATTCAATTTTTCTCAATCCCAACGTATTCGGCTTCGAGGAAACATCTAATACAACAATTATAATGTAAAAACAGAAAAATCATTGCAAATCATAAACAAAACATGCATACAGATCAATCTCCAGGAAATCAACCAATGATATTAAACTCTTGGTAAAAACAAAAATTACCTTGATCATTGCGGGCAGTAAAAATAATAATTCCAGTTTCATCACCCACCAAACATTCAGCAAGACGATTTCTCTGTGCAATTGGCTTTTTACTAATAACCTTTACAGTTATATTAACCCCAAAATCTAATGGCCGAAGCTGATTCACTTTTTTAGATCCCACTTGCTGCTTCTTCTGCTCTGCCATTATTTCAACTTTTTTTTCCTGAAAACATTTATTTCCCAGAAAAAAATAAAAAATTGGAAATAATTTCAGGGAATTTTAATAAAAAATCAAATACAGCAAATCTTGACATAAAGATTGTATTTTTTTCTTCTTCATGTTTTTGCATAAATTTAGCTGTTTTGACATAAAAAGAGAACAGACCTGAAACTCGATTTCGCCGGAGAATGATACGAGATTTGTTCTAAGAAGAAGAAAATTCGAAGTTTTAAATAAAATTTGCAAAAACGGTTTGGTTGGTAGGCCTAATTAAATGCAACTTGGGTACATATTTGAAGTCCTTTTGTATGTTGACAATCAAATTGGTGAAAAGAGATTTGGGCTTGTGATGAGTTGATATGAATTGGGCCTCCAATAGTTCGAAAATCCATAAGAAAGCCCAATAAATATATTCTTCTTACAAAAATTAATCTAAATAGCTGCCCATCCAATTGTTTAAACTAAAAATTGCGGCGAATATATATATATATATATATATATATATATATATATATATATATATATATATATATATAAAATTAGTGTATAATCTATGTATGTTGGCTAGAAAAAGTAAACAGTGATACCGCCCGGCTATTTGCGTAAAGATCCCTTCTTCCTTTTTTGTGATTATTTTGAGTTTCCTTGAGGGTGGAACGCGAGTATCATCACGTCTTTCCAGCTTATATAATGTGAGTATTAATATTGCAATGGGATTTTTACATTCCTATGCCATATAGTAAACTATATTATCCTTCATGCTTAACTTTTAATGTAATTAACTTTTATATACCTATTTACCATTTATGTATATTTTAGGGGTTTTAATGGTATTAATTAGTCTCCTAATTTAATTCTACCGTATATTCCTACTCCCCCCAAGTTTCTCTCTCCAAATCTCACCCCCTCACTCACGTATCAAACCACACCCCACGATTCCCTCTTCAATCACCCACTATTTCCTCTTCTAAAGCCAGCGAAAATTTGTAATCCCTCCACCATTGACAACCATTAAAAAGCTTTGAAGCTTTGAATTCGAATTTGGATTTTCAAAAGACATTGTTTGTTTGGATTGGATGTTGTTGCAAGGAATTGAGAATTCTCTCTACGTCTCTCTCTATCTCTCAATCCCAAATTTCAGTAATATAAAGCAAAAGGAAAAAAAAAAGCAGCAATTCCACCACTGACAGCCATTAAAAAGCTTTGGAGCTTTGAATTCGAATTTGGGTTTTCAAAAATCATTATTTGTTTGGATTGGGTGTTGTTGCAAATAATTGGGAATATAGTTTGGAGTTTATATCTCAATTTTGAGGGGTTTTGGTGAAGATTAGACTTGGTTTTGGCTGAATTTCAGATTGAAACTCGAAGAAGAAGAAGAAGAAGAAGAAGAAGAAGACATGACATACATTATATTGCAGAAGTCGTAGTAAAATTGTAGAAAAATTGTATTCTGTTGTTTATTTATTTTTCTTTTATTCATTTAACTATTGTGTGAAAGTTGAACAACATTGTATAAAAATTATATTTAAGTTGTATGATATTGTAGTTGTATATAACTGAGTAGAAATAATGTACAAAAATTGTAGATAAGTTGTATAATATATAATTAGTTGTATAATATTTATTTTTACTATGTATAAATCAGATACAAAATATACAAAAAACATATTGTATAAAGTTTGTATTTAAGTTGTATGTTATTGTAGTTGTATTTAACTTGGTAGAAATAATGTGTGAAAGTTGTAGATAAATTGTATAATATATAATTAGTTGTATGAAATTTGTTTTTACTATGTATAAATTAGATACAAAATATGCAAACGACATATTGTATAAAATTTGTATAAAAATTATATTTAAGTGGTATTATATTGTTGTTGTATATAACTGAGTAGAAATAATGTATGAAAATTATAGATAAATTATAGATAAGTGGTATAATATATAATTAGTTGTATAAAATTTGTTTTTACTGTGTACAAATCAGATACAAAATATACAAAAGACATATTGTATAAATTTTGTATAAAATTTATATTTAAGTTATATATTATTATAGTTGTATTTAAATGGGTAAAAATACAGAATTCTGGTCGTTTGTATAATTTGTATTTAAGGGACAAGTTGTAACATGACAGACCGAGAACGATGTCCGAGAAAGCACGTAAAACTAGCTATTTTGGGAACTTTTAGTTGGTTTAACAAAGGCCAAACCAAATTTCCATCAAGTGACCCTTTTTCTTTTAGTTTTAATCAGCTCCATCAAGTAGAGCTGTGGAGAACATAAGCAATTCCAAACAGCTTGACAATATTAAGATGCTGGAAGCAGAAAGTTTGAAGTTGAAAATAAACTGAAATAAGCAGCAGCCGAGTTTTTGACAAAACCTTCAATTGGAAAAATATTGGTAAAAGTTTACAAAAGTAAATTCTTATAAGAAAATCACATTATATCTTGAATTAATAAACACGCCCAATAATATCCACGCCCAAACGACCAGAATTCTGATGTGTCTACCTCTTTAAAAATTAGAGCAGGAAAGATCCACGTGACATATGAGTGGAAACATAAAGAAAGAGAAGAGGAGAAAAAAAAAGGAAAAGGGTGTAACTAAATCCCTTAATTGAAGGCACTAATAATGGATTGCGAGTCTTTTAAGGTGGAATGTATATATTTTATAAACAAAACTTGTATAGGCAGGGTAATTTACTAAACATGAACATATAGGGTAATATAATTTACTTTATGACATAGCAATGTAAAAATCCATATTGCAATTTAGGAAGGTTGAAATTTTAAAAAATGAGAAAACAACAAATTTTGCCTCTCATCAAGAGTATTATTGCTGCTTAGGATGGTTGAGATTCGGAAAATTGAAAAAAAAACATATTTTGTTTCTCATCAACATTCTCTTACCAAATAACTAGTCTTTCTCGGTAAATTAGTGGATAAAATCTATTTCTTTGTAACAAAAGTTTAAACTTAGTATAGATCAATTCTTTTTAAACAAAATTACCAAAAAAAAAAATCTTTTTAAACAAAGGAGTCGAAATTCAGAGAGCTTTAGCTATCATGAGGTTGCTATGAGCGTCAACACGCAGGTCATGTAAGTCTCATGAATTTTTAAAAATACAAATGTCTTTTAAAAAAATATTTGAAGTTGATAATATCTAAAAGAGAAATGTACGAAATTGGTTTATATATCTACGAATATAATATTTAAAATAAAATTTCCTACAATCATAAGAATGCCTATAAGCTTTTTGTACACGTACGTTTAGAAGACGTGCTTATTTTTATCCTTTTTTCCAACTTGATAATTATTTTTTTTAAGACCAAAAAAAGAAAAAACAAATCCTTTTTTGCTTGAAACAAATGTATATATAGATCGACAACGCAGCTTTTGTAGTAAGATGACAATGGACGACTTATAGCACTCATTTTCTGTTGAAAGAAGAATTGAAACTGGAGATGAAGGAGAGCAAAGAGAGAATGTCGGTTATGAGAGGATATTTTCTCATTAAAACTAAAAGGAAATGAAAATGTACAATTTATATTATTTTCTAATTCACTAACTTAACCCAATATTAACTTGTGTCTAACTAACTATGGCTAGTTCTATATATACACAATGTATAACTACTACTAGGACTTAATATTTCTACACTACCCCTCAAGTTGGGTGATGAAATACATTGATCATCCCCAACTTGTATACCATATCATTGTGTAACTGTTTCCCAAGGCCTTTATTCAATATGCCTGCCACCTGATTTTTGCTACACACATGTTCTGTCTAGATCAACCCACTTTGTATCTTCTCTCGTATAAAATGGCAATCTATCTCTATGTGTTTAGTGCGTTCATGATACATAGGATTTGAAGCTATCTGCAATGCTGCCTTGCTGTAACAAAATAACTCCATGGGCAGTTCAATCTTCATGTCTAATTCCTGCAACAGTCCCTGTAGCCAAACAAGTTCTGCCACTATAGTCGCCATACTCCTGTACTCAGCTTCAGCTGAGCTCCTTGAGACTGTGCTCTGTTTTTTTTATTTCAAGGAGATTAGGGAATCCCCCGGCTTAATACAATACCTTGTCATTGACTTCCTAGACACCACACGTGATGCCCAGTCTGCATCACAAAAGGCAGTGATCCTTCCAGATTTTCTATTACTCATCAGTAACCCCACTCCTGGTTGGTCTTTTATGTATCTAACCACCCTTAAAGCTGCTTCATACTGCATCTCTGTTGGAGAATGCATGTATTGACTCAATGTTTGGACTGCAAATGAAATATTTGGCCTAGTGATAGCCAGATATAGCAATCTTCCCAACAACCGTTGATATGGTCTTCTATCTTCTAATTATGGACTTGTACCTTTATCAGGTTCAAACAACTTATCATATTCAAGGGTGGTGAAATTCTGATTTTGTTCTAAAGGTGTTGCAAGTGGCTTTGCTCCCCCTAGGCCACATTCTGAGATCAACTCCAAGGCATATTTTCTTTGATTCATAATTATACCCTTAGATGATCTTGCAAATTCAATCCCCAAGAAATATCTCAATTCTCCTAAGTCTTTCATTTTAAAGTTGCTGTTCAGAATGTTCTTAGCTTCTTCTATCAGTTTGGTGTCATTTGCCAGTGATTAACAAGTCGTCCACATATACTAGAATGATCACAAGAGTAGTATCTTGGCCTTTTGTGAACAAGGAATAGTCCATCTTACTCTGTGTGAAACCTGATTGCACTAAAGTTGTAGTAAGTTTAAGTTTCCATTGTCTGTTGGCTTGTTTTAACCCATACAAGGATTTGAGGAGCTTCCATACTTTGTTCTCCCCCTGGCCATCAAATCCTTGAGGCAGAGAGATATAGACCTCTTCAAATAAGTCCCCCGGGAGAAAGGCATTGTAGACATCCATTTAGTAGAGAGGCCAGTCAAACTGAGCAGCCAGAGAAACAACACACCTGACAGTGATGATTTTGACCACTGGGGAGAAGGTGTCATGATAGTCTAACCCCTCTTGTTGGGTGAAACCCTTGGACACTAATCTAGCTTTGTACCTTTCCACACTACCATCATCTTTGTACTTTACTTTGTATATCCATTTGCACCCAATAGGTGTCTTACCTGCAGGTAGATCAACTACATCCAGGTATGAATATCAATAAGGGCAGCAATTTCTAATTTCATAGCCTGAATCCAGTTAGGATCTTGGACAACTTGATTAAAGGAAGTAGGTTCAGAAAAAACAGAAAAGGTACATAAGTATGGTAAGAAGAGGAGATAGATGAGTAGGATAAGGAGTTTGATAAAGGGTATGGAGTTTTGGAGGAAGAGTGAACATAGTCTATTAACCATAGAGGAGGTCTTGATGTCCTAGTGGATTTTCTCAAAAGAATAGAAGGGTCAATATGAGGTACAAAGGGGATAGTAAGGAAGATGGAGGAGAAATCAAGATAGATGAGGGATGAGAAATAGGAGAGAAAGGTAGGGATTCATTGATTGAGGGTGAAGAAATGACCTGATCACTAGGAGTAACCTGATCACTAGGAGTAGGGATATATCCTGCATCAGGAAAGACATCATCCAATGAGGAGGGTGAAGCAAATGGCATAGAAGGGGATGTATGTGGTTTAAGAAAAGTGGATTTAGGATGTTTGAAGGGAAACACCGATTCCCTAAAGGTGAAATCCCTGTTCACAAAGAAGGTGCCTGTTGCAATGTTGTACAGTTTGTATAGTTTGTACCCTTTTTGAGTTTCTGAATAACCCATGAAAATTGCTGGGATGACTTTGGAAGAGAATTTATCAGAAAAATTGGGCTTGGTGGTGTCGATACCCCCTTTTTCTAAAGGCGAAATCGGGTTTACGACATTTGGACGGACAACTCTTTTCCTTTTGGGAATTGGGTTTGAGATTTAGAAGAGTCGCCACCTAATGATTAAGTGCATTAGGGCACTAAGAAGGAAATGAAAAGAAGAAGAACCAGAGAATGGGTAAGGGCTTGAAATTATCTTGGGGGGAAGGTGTTAGGCACCCCCCAAGATCCACTAGTGTGGTTCCCGGCCATGCTACAATTGTGACTTTAAATATAAACAACAAATAAACATGCAAGACAATTCTCACATAACGATTGCAAGTAGGGGAAGTATAAAAGTTAAATAAACGAGCTGAAATTATGGACTAGGCAATTTCATAATTTATTTAAAGAATATACAAGTGCAGAAAAATGGGGGGTCAAATAATTGATACAAATAATCACACAAAGGGATGAAATGGGGCGGAAATTTGGGAGAGAAAAAAAAAGTACTTGGACATCTAAAGAGATTTTAAAATGATTAAGGCAAAGGACAAGGTTTAAAAGAACTGAAAACTGACAATTAAAAGTTCTGAAAGAAAGAAGTAAACACATAAAGAGGGAGGGGGTCCTAGGCTTATAAATAACATGGATCACCCAAGAGGAGTTTTGATAGAGATACGGCTCGTCAAAACCACTAAAATCATAACATAAAAATGCATTGTGGAATATTCGAAAGCTTCTTTTTTTTAGTCCAGCAAGGTGGTAAACATAAAATAAAAAAGCAGAAAGAGAAATGAGACTTTTATTTTGATCGAATTTTCTATTTTATATATTTTATTTTACTTTTACAAAAATTTTACAAAAAATGGGAATTTTTTCTTGTTGCTTGAATATTAACTATTCAATTAAAATGAAATATTACAACTATAACAGGCATTTTGGTTTTCAAATTCAAATTCGTTGGAACAAAAGAGGCCCGGCTGGGTACTGACCAGACCAGGCCATGAGAATAAGAGGGTCCTTTCGAACAAAATCAAGACAAAGAAAAGAGGTCTTCTTTATTTTTCTTGATATTCTTGGCTCTTCTGAGCCCTTCCTTTACTTTAGATAAAGAAATAAAGGAAATTGATGATAAAAGTTGTACATATCTATATAATATAGAAAGAAGAAAAGAGAGAAAGAAAGATTCTTTCCTTTATCTTATGTGCTATCTCATGTAGTAATTATTTTTGTCAATTGGGAGAGATGGCTGAGTGGACTAAAGCGGCGGATTGCTAATCCGTTGTACGAGTTAATCGCAACACCCGGTAACCAATTATACACGTGGTGTTATCGAGTGTCATAGGTATCCATACGAGCTTGGGAACTCTATGGACGGCGCGACGCCTCAGGGCTAGCATTGGGCACAAAACGGGCATCGGAGGCTTGACGTGTGGGACGATTATGCCCTGTAGGCTACCAAAATGGTGGATAAAGACCTCCGTGCCGATTGGATACTTGAAGAACCTATCTTAGGGGCCTCATGTGTCAACTTGTGAGCTTGGCTTGGGTTCAGCTAGGCAAGCAAGGGTCCTTTGGCCTAGACGTGCAGTTGTGGGGCGACACTGCACTATGCGGGATAGAACTATGTCGCGAGGGCTATGTTTGGCTATGCCATGAGACAACCGTGGGCATGATATGAAAGACGCACATGACAAAGGCCAAGGACTAAAGGTTGCCCTACTCGGGCGAAGCACAAGCTGGGTGCGGATGCACGAGGCGAGTGTCAAGCTTGAGGATTGGACTGTGCACGCGAGAGCGATGCTCAGTGCCAGGTAAGGGACGAAAATGTCCTAAGCCAACCCCGGGTGTGCGCATGGATGAGATCCAGCAGATGAGAAGCGCCACAGTTAGTCAAGGCTACGAGCCTAGACATTATACAGGTGGCACAGTTGGAGTAAGCCTCCTAGGCAATCTCCACCACAGGCACAGGATCGTGCTAGAAAACCTGGGAAAAAGAGAAAGGCTGGCCTGTAGTGTGGGGTGACTACAGGCGCCGCACGGGCTAATTGGTGCCGCTAGCGTTCGGAAAAATATCGAACCGTGACAATAGGCTTGGAATCTAAGAGTTCTTGCCGTTTCAAGCAAGTGCCTATGCTTCCTTTCAGCCACTCCATTTTGTTGTGGGGTGATAACACAAGAGCTTTGATGAATTACCCCAAAGGAGTTAAAGAGATTAAGACACTGGGAATTAAAGAATTCAAGGCCATTATCAGATCTAACAATTTTAATAGAGGTAGTGAATTGATTTTTAATCAAGGCAAAGAAATTCTTGATCAAAATAATAGTATCACTTTTATGTCTCATCAAATAGACCCAAGTCATTCTAGAATAGTCATCAACAATGGTAAGGAAAAATCTGAAACCATTATAGGTACATCGTCTATATGGACCCCATTTATCCATGTGTATAAGTTCAAAAGGAGATACAGTTTTTGACACACTAGTAGGAAAAGGAAATCTAGTTTTCCTTGCTAAAGGATAACAGTAAAAGATCTATATGCATGATTGGATAGATGACCCTTCAACATTGGGATTTTCTGGGACAACAGCTGGTGCATGACCAAGTCTTTGTGCCATATTGAGAAGTGATCAGACTCAGTAGAAGATAGGCAGTGATGTGAAGGAACAAGTGAAGTTGAAAATGTACAGACTTGAACCGGTGAAGGTTTCTTGGCAGGTTGAAGTAAGTATAAACCATCCTTATCTTTACCAATCCCCCTCACCTTTCCAGTATAGAGGTCCTGAAAGATAGAAAAATCAGGAAAGAAACTAACACAACATTGTAGTTGTTTAGTTAGTTTTGAAATGGACAAGAGATTATACTTTAAGAAAGGTACATATAGCACATTAGTCAGTATATTGTCAAACAAAGACACTGAACCAATATGTGTGACAGAAGTAGTTTGACCATTTGGTAAGTGAACTTGACTACAATTTGGAGGTATTAATTCTGAGTTGAGCAGATTATTTAGGCTAGAAATTATGTGATTTGTTGCCCCTGTATCTATCACCGAAGGAGTAGTATCACAGTCTGCAGTTGAACAACTATTAGAGTAAGAAGATATACGTGCCATGTTGATGTTTGTTTCTTGTGGAGGTGGTGTCTTATTGATCAGCTGCAGACTGTTGATATTGTTGCGGGGTAAAAACAAGCATAGTCATTCCATGAGCAGGAGTGGTGCAATTATCAGCATGATGTGCATTGTAATTAGGAGCAACAAAGTTGTTATCACAGTTTGCATTATTCACCATGGGAGCCTTGTTGCCTGTTGAAATCTATCAGAAGTTCTTCTCTTAGTGTTCTTAGAATTGGTAGGGTATCCAACCAGCTTATATCAGTTCTACCTTTTGTGGCCTCTCATATGACAATATTCACAATAGAGCGAATTTGCCTTTTTGAACCTATTCCCCTGTATAGAGGAAAGAATGGTGGAGTCATTCAAGTCCAGTTGTTGGAGAGGCTGAACACACTGATTTATCATATTTGATTGCATCCTCTGGCTTTCATCTTGCATGATCAAATTGTAAGCTTGATTCAGGGAAGTACTGGGAACCATCATCAAAATTTGACTGCGAGACTGTGAGTAAGTCTCATTTAGCCCCATCAGAAATTGCATCAGCTTCTGCTGCTCTATGTGGTCTGCATAGGTCTTATCACTTCCAGGAAGAGGAACCAGAGACAGATATTCATCCCAAACATTTCTCAATTTTGAAAAATATTCAGAAACAGACGAAGTGCCCTGGACCATTGTATAAATCTCTCTATGTAATTGATATACTCTAGTGAGATTTCTCTTATCAAAACGTTCTTTTAAATCCCCTAAGCCTTATAAGCATTAGACGAGTACATCAATCCATTAGTTAATTCTCTCGAAACTGATTTTTGATCCACGACAAGACGAAGGCATTACACCTGTCCCACTCATGAACTAAATCTCCTCTATAATCTTCCTTTTTACAGCTACCATCAATAAACCCTAATTTGTTCTTAGCTAGCAGTGCAACTTTCATAGAGTTACTCCAAGCAGTGTAATTTTTGATTCCAATTAGTTGTTGAGGAATGAGAATACAACCTAGAGTGTCGGACGGGTGTATAAGGATTCCTTGGATGAATGTCGGTGAATCGCTCTATCTGGTCCACTATTGGTGTCATCACCGGCGTTGGCCGTTCGTCACTTGTGCTCGGCATTTTTTCACGAGAATCTTCAGGAATCAACAAGAGAAGTAACAATAACTGCTATGATTAACCTAGAACTCACCAAAAATGATCATTTAGGCCCGTAGATGAAGTAATCTCCCAAATTTAACAATGGCGAAAAATTAGGGTTTGTCTGCTACTGGTCTTCAATGGATTCAATCAATTGCTTGTTAGATCACTCTCATATGCTCATTTACCAGCTCAATCACCATTGATCGGTGGCTCTGATACCATGTTGAAAGAAGAATTGAAGCTGGAGATGAAGGAGAGCAAGAGAGAGAATGTCGGTTGTGAGAGCAACTGAGTCTCTGATATTTTCTCATTAAAACTAAAAGGAAATGAAAATGTACAATTTATATCATTTCCTAACTCACTAACTTAACCCAATACTAACTTGTGTCTAACTAACTATGGTTAGTTCTATATGTACACAGTGTATAACTACTACTAGGACTTAATATTTCTACAATTTCCTAACAAAGGTTATATTTAGCAAACTTTGATCACTAAGTATATAGTATTGGCAAGCGTGGAGCGCCAAATTTTGTTGTAAAAAACAGGAGCGATGCACTTTTTTCCACTTCACTAAATTGTATGGATAAATAAATATTTGCAAACAAACCTTTCACGGTGAAATTGTGATATATAATCAGTCGATCCCATATTGTACTATACATTACTAGAATATAGTACCTTCAGGAGCAAAGTTTCCCTTTTTTTGGGACAAGTCCATTGGATAAAGATTGACATAGTAAAAATAATGTGAGGCATAATTCCAAACAAGTAAATGGAAGAAGTATTTCTAGTGACTACAACTTTTAACAATAAACCATAAAGTAAAAAATCAAACAAAACTGAATTACAAGTAGTATTCTGGCATATACGTATTGATTATCAAACATACTAACTCTATACAAAAGAATAAAATAAGATTATTTAGATTAAGAAGAATGAGAAGTACACTTATTTGTTGAGTTTAAGAGGTAAGAATATGCAAAAGTAGCATGAATTGCTGCACCAATTGGAAGGACATCCTCATCAATGATGAAATGTGGATTGTGTGGAGGGTAAATAGCACCAATCTTTTCATTTTTTGTTCCCAAAAAGAAAAAAGAACCAGGAACTTTCTCTAAGAACACTGCAAAATCTTCACTTCCCATGAAACTAGGTGCTATTTTGAAATTTTCCTCCCCAACAATCATCGTTGAAACTTTTCGAGCATGTTCGTATATTCTTTCATCGTTTATTGTTGGAGGAAGTGTTGGATTTTCTCGACCATCAAAGTCAATCTCGACCGTGCATCTATGTACAGCAGCTTGTGCTCGTATGACCTGGAAATTTAACCAATAAGAAGTTATTACCGAATATTGTCAAGGAAAAATATGTTGTAAATATAATGTGAATGTCTATACCTAATGAGTTCATGTTTAGCAAGCTATTTTATTCTCCATAGTTGGGTAGTCGATTACTGAAAGGTAATGACATAGTGATATTTTGAAAGGTACCACTTATTTTATTGAAAAGTTACATTGAATCTTAAAGAAATGAAAAGTCATTAATTTGATCTCTTGGCTTATGACCCTTCTGAAAAAACAAGTTCTTTGGCTATAAATGAGATTATTTTGTATTGAATGTATATATCAAGCAACTTGAAAATATATATACTAAAACCTCTTTCCCGAAACAAATCCTACAATTTCCTCAAGTATTCGTCTTCTCAAACAAAGTATTAATGAGAAAGAAGCGTAACTTGTTTGAAGCTTGGGTAAATAAAATTTGCACATGAAAACGTTGTAAGAGACATGTGGGACTTTGAATATTGGTCAAACTTGGAAACCTATCCAAGATTTATGTTCTTAATTAATAATCTCTCCCCTTTCAATTTATGTGAATATATTTCAATGGGCACGGAGATTAAGAGAAAAAAAAAGAATTTTGAACTTGTGGCATAAAATGAGGCACATATATTTTGTGTGGCTATAAATTATTGCATTATGATAAATTGTTTCCAAATAAGAAAAGTGGTCATTCTTTCTAGCACGAATTAAATAAAAAATAGGTTCACATAAATTAAAACGGAAGGAGCAGTAGTTTACCTCTTCAATTCTTTTCCTCAAACCGTAGAAACTCTTCTTACTGAATGCTCTATAGGTCCCGGAAATTGTAGCGGAATCTGGTATTATGTTAAATGCATGTCCCCCTTCAATCATTGCAACTGAAACTACCTGAAATTTCATAAACTAAAGTGAGAAGAATTGAAATATGAAAATTTAAAATTTGTTTAAATAAGTTTGAACATGGAAATAATTACTACCTGGGATTCAAGAGGGTCAGTTTCTCTAGAGACAATACTTTGCAAACTAATAACAGAAGTAGAGGCAGCCAAAATTGGATCAACAGAATCTTGTGGATTAGCAGCATGACCTCCTTTTCCTCTAATTTTAGCTTTAAAGCTTCCACATCCAGCCAAGAATTCACCAGGCCTAGATGCAACTACTCCACTTTCATACTTATGAACTAAGTGTATTCCAAAAATAGCTTCCACATTTTCAAGAACTCCTTCTTCTATCATATCTCTAGCCCCATACCCTCGTTCTTCTGCTGGTTGAAAAATTAACACCACTGTTCCCTGCAATATTATAATACACGGTAATTAAATTCATTAACTAATCCATGCGCTTAGATATGTATATATATATATAGAGCTTAATTCAGGGTTTTTTTTAACCTGTAAATTGTGGCGGAGTTGTTGTAATATCTTGGCAGCACCAAGAAGCATGCTAGTATGGGCATCATGAGCACAAGCATGCATTTTTCCATCAACTTTGCTCTTGTGTTCCCATTTCGCCAATTCCTACATTAGAAGAATTCCACTTTGACTCGCGACTCTTTTATTGATCAAATTATTCACTTCATAGTCTAATTTAATTGATTTTTTGATTAATTGAGAATAAATATAGAGTCCCATTTTATAGAGGCATAATATATGATATTGAACTCTACAACTTATTAAACTCTTTCCTTAGTGAAACCAAATCCGACGTATGATCTTTATTTTCTTTTTCTGTTGTCTAGATTACAAGTGATATTTGATGTTCAAAGTAAATGCATTAGCGGAGTAATATTACTTATGGTACTGCGAATTGAAGTGTTTTAATTTCTTTTTCCCAATGAAGTTTCAAAACTCAGGAATCTCTTTGTTTTAGGTATAATATATACTACTCCAGAGTAGTTAATAAATGGGTTGGTAGTCCAACTAAACTGTTTCGAACTCTATACTTTATTCAGATCCTTTGGCTTTTGAGCAATATGTTAATTAATGAGCTTCTTTTAAGTAGCTTAGAATTGAAACCTAAGTAATTGGAGATGAAATGATTTGTCAAACAACAACAGTAACTACACATTAGTTCAAAATAAGTTGAGATTAACTATACGAAAGATGTGGAGAAATTTATGTGGTTCCTTTCACGGCTTAAATATTACAGCTGCCGCCGCCATTTCTGACTAAAATGGAAAGTAAATTGCCGCAAGTAATTTCTTCTTCTGCCATAGTTAATTTAGTCGCCCACAAAATAAAAATAAAAATGACTCAAATTTACTGCCTACACCCTAGTTCGGACCGAATAACATTAGTATAAATGATCCCCGTACCATTGTCATTACAAACATCCTTAATACTAACAATCTTCAAAACCATTAATGAAATACAGACAAAGGTAAGAAGTAAATTCGAAGATACATAGTAGTATATATTAGGCCTATAGATCTACCTCCTAAACCCCACAAATTCAAGAACTAGAGAAAAGAAAATTTTGATGTTTAAAGTGAATAAAACAGTTAAAGGTTATCCGTGGTTGTAAATCAACTAAATTAACTTGATAGTATAAATATTCTTACCGTTTTTTGTTTTGAAGATAAATTAAGACTATAATTGCAGGATTGAGAAAATTCCAAGCAGAGCACTAACCTGAATAGGCAAAGCATCCATGTCTGCTCTGAGAGCCACAAATGGCGGCTTACCGGAGCCGATGGTGGCAACAACTCCGGTCTTAGCCACCGGCCACCGGTACTTTACTCCCATCCGATCAAGCTCCTCTCTGATCAAACCACTAGTCTTAAATTCTTCATAAGCAAGTTCAGGGTTCTCGTGAATTTGTCTCCTTATTTTTATCATCCACTTCACTGTCTCCGTATCATTTGCTAATTTTGTTATATAATCTTTCACGTAAGAATTTTGATCTACCAAATACGGATTCAAGCACTCATCTTCGCCGTGGCACGAAGGAAAAACAATGAACATAGATAGAAGCACCAAGATTAGAACTTCCTTAGCACCCATTGTTTTGAACAAAAAGAAAAGGAATAAATTGTATGAAGAAAGTGAAAACTTCTGGATATTGTTTATTTGTTTGTTTTAGAGTTAGCCATCCACAAAGGACATAAAATAAAGATATTTAGATGCAGATATATATATATATAAATATGGAGGAGAGAGAGACAACAAATGTGAAGTGATATTAGTGGATATATGTGGACGAATTAATAGTAAAAAGAGTACTATCAGCGGACTAGTTGTCACCCCATGAAACATATGAGAAATGTGCCAAAATATAAAAGGTGGAGATGTCCATTCCATAGAACATGATAAAAATATCAGAATCATACTTGATACGGCAATAATAGTACATATTTTTATTGATTTAGAAAACTTGCCTTCTTCCACTTTTCTTCCTCCTCTTAGAGCGTTACCTTAATTTTCCATCTAATTTTTTTATTTTTATTTTATATGTTATAGATTATTTTGAATAATATACTACACCCGTCTTAATTTATATGATACTATTTGAGTAGACTTAGAGTTTGATAAAGAAATAAAGAATTTTGAAAAATCATAAATTATTTCATTAAAGGTAAACCGATAATTTAATTTTAGAGTTAATTTTATTCTAATTTTATTCGAAAAATAATTCCATGGTAATTTCTTTTCTTTTTGAACTAGTATGCAATTAATAATCCAGACAATATATTTCCCAGATTTTGCACGTGCGATTAAACTTGTGTTTTGGTGCTGTGATGAGATTATGTGATTTGATTTTCTTTCAAGCTTTTCATATACTTGGCAACTACTCCTTCGTTTTACTTTTATTTGTTAAGTATTTTTAAAAATAAATTTTCAATTTTACTTGTCACTTTTCGCATATCAAGAGAAAAATATTTATTTATTTTATTTTGCCCTTAGATTAATTATTCGTTCGAAATTATTTTTCAAATTCACTAAGACTATACACCAATTAATATAAGTATTATTGTAAATTATGCATTTTATTTATTATTTTTTTAGGAGCGTGCAAAGTTAATAGTGAACCAGTAAAAATGAACGGAGGTAGTATTACTCTGGCTGTACTTGTCCGCTGTTGGCGTCCGAGTAATATATTTAGATTCCTGGTCTAACTAAACGTATGATTGATTAATTTTTAAAGAAGGTAGGTCAACTTTTTTTCTTTATTTTAAACTAGATCTGCAAATTTGTAAATTATTTTAATCCAAGAGGGGTCAACTCTTTAGTTAGCCACCATAAATATCCAATTCAAATCATTCGTTGACTCAAAAAATAAGAAATTTTGTTTAATTAATTAACATGTGATACTATACCTGCCTATATATATTTTGGGGAATTAGAGACATAGAATTAGTCAGTTTGTTCACATAATTAACATGGAAGTCGGGAAAGTCCTCTCTTTTCCTTTGTGCAAAGATTAATTCAACTAATTAGCAAATTTATCTATTAATAAAAGCAGAGGCAGAAGCCCCTTTTTTTGACAAGTGGCAGCATGAAAATAAGACAATTGGCCCTTTAGGACAAACCTCCACAAAAATAGGAACTAATATATTAATTGGGGAAAAAATCACATAAAACCGACAGTTATTCCATTTTAAAGAATTACTACGTTACAAACATCCTATTAGACTTCTATTTTGGGGAATCCTACATAATTCAATAACTACTTTTGTCAACTAAGTCTATCACGTTTTTCTCTTTTCTTTTAGGTTTTTCTTTTTTTAAATAAACAAGTAACCGTATCTACATGTGAACGTGAATACACACGTTTTTTAGATTTTATCTAAACCTACGCTATCTGAACCTATACACGATCGGCAATCATCTTCAACTGCTCAAAACTGACTATACCAACTTATATATCTTCCATTGATACTCTATACATAAACCAAAGGCAGTCGTATATCAGAAATTCAACAAAAAAACAAAAGGATTCTACAAATTATGGCTACTGACACTGATTTCATCATGGATATAATAATTTCAAAAATGCAATGGAGGTTGAAAGTTCGGGTTGTTCGTCTTTAGGAAGTCCCAGATCGTTACAATCCAGACACTACTTTCTCCATTGAATTGGTTCTACAAGATGAAAAGGTATTAAAAATCAATTTTTTACTTACTAATTTGTTTTACGTCTCTGTTTTCAAGTTGCAAAATCTGGAATTGTTGTTATGTTCTTCACACTACTTTCTTGATTGGTTCTACAAGATTACAAGATACTACAACAATTCACTTTTTTGTCTTACAATATATTCATTGCAACAGTATATATAAATATATGTTGGTTTTCTTTTTTCTTGCACTGTTTTTTTTTCTTAGCCGTGCTCGCTTTGAATGCTCTTTACTTTTTTGCTATTTTGCTTATTTCTGCCTTCTTTTGAATCTCTACCTGTTTTTATCGAAACAATATGGAAAATACCAAGTTCTTTGATTACCTAAAAGAAAAAATATCAAAGATGTTGTTCTCCGATATGAAAAGGCATTAAAAATCAATTTTTTTTACATGCTAATTCGTTTTGCTTCTCTATTTTTTTACGTTGCAAAATCTGGATTTGTTGTTATATTCTTCATACGTTTATTAACGCTACTTTCACGATTGAATTGGTTCTACAAGATTTGAAGATACTAACAAGTGGCAGTTTTTTGTCTTACTAATTTGTTTTGCTTCTCTGTTTTAAGTTACAAATCTGGATTAGCTCTGTTCTCTTCCATTTTTTAATACCTCCTAATAAAGAAAGAAGTTGGAAAAAGGAAAAGAAAATAATATAACAATCCCAGCGACTACTTAAGATAATGAAGGTATGAACTTTTATCACTATTTGCATATTTGCCTGACTTCTGCTTAAACTGAGGTTCTTTTTAGTTAAAAAATTTACCATCATTTTCAAATTTCAAATTTGCCAAAACTAAACCATTCAGTTTAGGTAGAGGGACCTGTTAGATAGCCAACTGTCAGAACGTAACATCCGAATGCAATTCTTTCCAACTTATTAACTCGAAGAATTTTCACATTGACTTATATTTAGAAAAATATATTTGAGTTGTTCGTTGTAAGTTCAACTATATGTATGTATTTCATGTGATTTCTTTGAAGGGCGATCGGATACAAGCTTCTATTGGCAAGTCAGTGCTGCACCTTTTCAAAACACAACTTAATGAGCATGGATTATATGTTATGGCGAACTTTATCGTTTGTCAAAATAAAGAGAAGTTCAAAACCACAAAACATAACTTAAGGCTCACATTTACTCAACAGACAACAGTGGTTGAAACATCTGATCAACTTTTCCCAATGAATATCTTCGTTTTGCGGCCATATGATCAATTGATAAATAAGATTGATGTGGACGAGACTGAATTATTCAGTAATAATAACTTTTACCTCAAAATTCTAATAATGATCTTTTTTCTCTTATTTTAATATCTTCTTATTCTTTAGATGTGATTGGAGAAATCGTCGGTTTTAGTGAGGTAAAAACGCACATACAAGCTGGAGTTTCTAGGAAGTTTATGAATGTCGAACTAGAAGATGATGAGTAAGAACAAATACTCAATCCACTGCTTTTTAATGAATTTGGCAATTCCATCAACTAAAATTTATATATCTATTTTTTTAATAGGAGGAACAAGTTGTCTGCTACATTCTGGGGCGAATTTGTTGATGAAATTGTACCTCACCTGCTAAGTTCTAACGATCAACCTATGGTTGTTGTTATGTAGCTTATAAAAGCACATAAATTTCAAGGTAAAATTATATTATTAATATGTCTTTATTTGGTGAAAAGTTATTCATTACATCTAATACATACGTTGTTTCGCAGATTCATATTCTGTGCGCAATACTTGGAATACATCGAAGCTGTGGATTAATCCAAATTTTCCTCAATCTAACGAGTTTAAAACACTGTTTAATATACATATCTTCCCCACCAACTATACTCAAATCTATATTTTGAACTATACCTCTGATTGTTTTACTCTTTCTTTAATACAGTTTACTTTCTGTTCGAGATAATTACTCTGAAAGATTGACTCAAACTATCTCTCAACAAAGTTACTCCGTCTCGGATGAATTGTCAAAAGGCGTTGTTCAAGTTAAAACAATTGGCGAATTAGTGGAGTCCATGGAAGTAAGTAAACTATCTTGTGCATAATTATAACTATTTTGCTAATATGTTTTATCTATTTTGAGAAAATTTAAAAATCATGAAACTTTTTTTCATTATTGTATTGCTGTATAAGAAAAATTAATTATGCTATAAAATTTTGCCTGTTTATAAGTACTGTTTAAAACTTTTGCATTGCTAAACCAAACATTTTTATAACGTAATTTGAGCACCATTTCTGTATATTCAATGTGAGCACCATTTCTGTACCTACGGGCTGCTAAGAGATACTTCTCCTGGTCCATTAATGCTGCCAAAGATAAATACTGAGAAACACATAACATTACCGAAGACCAACATATTATACGTGGAGACTCTATATGTCTATGAATACGTTTTTGTAGTTGGTCATTCACTTGGTTTAACTACGTTCTTTAATCTTTGTACAACTAAGTTGTATGTATCAGCACTAGAATATTTCTAATATAAAATATTCCTAATTTATATCAATCCCGATTCGCACATATAGACTATCTCACTTCACTATATAAAGTTTTATCAATTTATTAAACAGGAAGGTCCCTGTTGGATTGTTGCAAATATTGAAAATTTAGAACTTCAAAGAGGGTGGTCATATATCAGCTGCAAAAAGTGTCAAAAGAAGGTCGATAAACTGGGAAACATTTATTCTTGTACAAACCCAAAATGTAAAAATGAAGATTACTCAGCTGTGAATAGGTAATCACAAAAGCTCTATTTCCTTAATCCATCAAAACATATATTTATATCTCAAATCAAACGTGCATTTAGGTACAGGCTTCGGGTTAGGGTCATGGATACTACTGCATCTGTTTCACTATTGCTCTGGGACCGCGAAGCCATATTTCTCATAGGCAAGTCTGCAAATGAATTGAAGGATGGATTACTTGAGGTATATTAACTACTTATATTCATATTTTTTATTTTAAAAAAATTGTAACGCAAAATTTGGTTCTAGAATACTGGCGGTGTTGATAAGCCTTCCTATCCAATGGAGTTGAATAATATTCTTCAGAGAAAATTCATGTTTAAGGTTATTGTCAAGAGCTCGAACCTTCGTTTGCAAGATGAAGTTTATAGTGTTGTTAAGCTTACCGATGATGACCACCTTATACAAAAATATAGTCCTGCTCCACCTTCAGATGCCTTCACCGTATGTGATCTTCGCTGACAAACTTCATAACATATCTAAGTTTAGCATTTCTGTTAAACTGCCAATGTTTTTCTCTGTTTTCAAACTCATTTATTTTTTAATGTTTGATAGGACCCTGACTTCAATACTGATCAAGGCGTAGATGGGGAGAATGAATTCGAGGTAAATACATCGCTAATATTTATTTGTCCTTTACCATGACACCTACTTATATATGTGTATGGATATATTTCTGTACAATTTTCAGATCTGGTATTTATTTTTTAAAAACTACACAATGTTGAGGAGTAGTTTGTTTTGAAATTTCAATAGTTATGGACAAGTAATTTGAAGCTTTTCATGGTATTTTATGGTATTGCCTTTTCGTCTGTTACTTATTTATCATGTTTCATGAAAATAGCATATAGCCTTCACACACACGTAAGAGAAAGGTAGAAGTTAAAACTGGATTTGGATGTTAAAACCATATTTTGAGGTTGGTTATTTCTCATTCTCCTGAAATATGTAGGGCCATATCTCAGTTAAGCTTTTCTACATATAGTATATAGTTGACTAGGGGATAATTCGAAGGGCCGTTACTGAATCTGTATTATTTTTTTTTGGTGCCCATCATTTCTGATTTTCATAGCTGCTATTGCGAGGATCTGCTTGAACAAATAGAAAAACAAATAAGTGAATCTGTTTGCAGTAAATAAACATAGATCACATTCTCTGCTTTATAAAATTACATTGTGCTTACTTCTGTGTGCGTTTTTCTTTTTAAATTTATAGGGCTCTACTGAAGATAATGAGTTGATCGATATTGCAAACACACCTGCCAAGATAGGTATACCTAATGCCGCAACAGTGGTTGAAGAAGATCCGAATGCACAGTTGTCTGGAAATAAGATCAAGAGAGTGTTTAAGAAGAAGAAAACAACATAAGGTGTTTGCATATGTAATAGTTGGAGAAACCAAAAACGGGTCTTATAAGTTAGTTTTGTAGTTTTATTAGTTATGAACAACATATTTGTATCATTTCATGTTTTTGAACCTACTGAACCTCTCTGGTTTAGTTTGTTTTGAATTTCATTAGTTATGGACAAGTAATTTGAAGCTTTTCATGGTATTTTATGGTATTGCCTTTTCGTTTTTATTTACATAAGACAATCCATTGGTTTCTACTACCACATAGATAATTTTTGTTAGTGGAGAGGCTACTTGCCTGTATTTGTTATTGTTTTGACCCATTTCACTGTTACATTTTTTTATATGTGCTCGAGAAACTCTTTTCCATTCTTGGTTGATATATTTCTCCATCAAGCTATATAGATTGCTGCCTCTTGAAGCTTTGATGGTTGATTGGTAGCCTTGAATTGATGTGAGGATGAAGCTATCTCATTTTTGTTGATAGATTGACAATGGCTGGAACTAGCATAGCAGGTTCGACCTACATCAATATAACGATGGAATTGAACTACTGTATTATTAATCCTTTCAAGAGTCTGTCAAATATTGTGTCCACAAGGCAGTCAAGAAATGATGCAAATTATTTTTGATTACACTATCGATTAGAGTTTGAACATTAAGCATGTGTTTGCCGATTATTGCTCGAAAATTTGGAAAAATGATAATACCCTGTTGTGGACTTGAATCTACTGCCAATGATGATTTTTCCAAGCCCTTTTTGCCATAATTATGGCTGCTGCAAAAGTCTTATTTGAATTAAAAATGCTTCTAAGCCGATTGAACTAAAACAGAAATGGAACTTCTGGTTGCAAGTGACTGGCAATGGATATGCCGAAGCGCAAAGCGGTTTGCTTGGTTTCTGTTATCTGTAATCAACCATGTTGTAATCGGCCATGTTTACAGACATATGTAAATTAAATCACTTTACAACAGAATTCATGGCATTGGAAATTATTGAAGGTCGCTACTGATAATAGTCTAAGTCGTGCAGAAAACTTATCACATTCAAACCAAATACTTAGTGCACAAGAGCTTACATTTTACAGTAACTGATGTACCATAAGGTCATCTAAAGCATGTTTTTCATAGCTTATAAATGCACCCATCAGGGATCTTTCAACAACTAGAGACTAACTTGTCCGAACCAAAAAAAAAGCAACTTACATCATGCATCTTCACCACCGATGCGCGGATCATTTCAACAAAACAAAGAACAGAGAGAGAATATTTAAACTGATGTATCTTGCAGACTAAATTTATCAACCACATTCAAAACAGTTAAACCAAAAAAAAATCATCTTTCATGAGTTTATTGAGAGAATTAGTGTATTTTCATGAACGGATGATTTCGAAACAAGAACCTTCAAGTTGGTAGCTTCGCTCGAGATATTTATGACAACATCGAATGCCTATTTCGTTGACGATTCTAAAAGGTGAAGTGAAGAGTCAAGGGGCTGCCTCATTAGCGGGAAAACACCAATCAGTTGGAAAACCAAATATTCATAACTGAATTCAAAAGAATATCTGTATTAATCAACATAGAATCTGGACCTGTTGTAAATAGTTATTGTACTTCTATAAGTTTTCTTTCCAACGGCAGAAGCGGATCGTGCTTTGGGCGTTTCTGCATAGAGATATGATTTTTTTTTTATCCAGGACACGCAAAGCTGTAAAAAAACAAAAAATCAGAATTTCATAACTGATTTCAAAAGCATATATGTATAAATCAACAAACAATCTCGACCTATTTTCCTCTAAATATTGTAGTTCCATAACTCCTCTTTCCAACGGCACAAGCGCATCGTCGTTTCGACATTCCATTATAGTCATATAATTTTTTTAGTGAGTCATCATCACTTATAAATGATACTTTCCCACATTTAAATGAGTAGATAATTTTACCTTAACTTCCCAACATACGCCTTGCTTCTCTGAGACAAGCATCCTTCAAGCTCATAGTTTAAGTAAAATAGCAGTAATACAGAAGTCTTCTATTACAGGGAGCATTAATAACATGTGAAATTATAATAAACAGGCATAACTTTATGACAAATTATGTTCCAACATTTGAACTTTTGTTTAATCGTGGTAACAAAAGAGAGAAAATAAGATATTAAACCAATCCCAATTCAAAGAGGGGAAGAAACTGAAGACACAACATAGGCACACGCTAGAAGAAATAGCAGGTAGTTAATTAGGAAGTTGATACCAAAAACCTTAATCAAAATTAAAAGTACTAAACCACAAGTGTTAGATACAAAGTTCTAATCTTTGTTCATAAAATGCAAGTATGACCCAATATTATTCAACTTCAGATTTAAATAAATCGAAGAATCAAACTAAACTAATAAATATTATGAAAAAGGAAGTTTTTTTGCAGGAATATGTTCCATTTGTCTGTCTGTTGAACTTATCCTCCTTAGTGATTTTGACATGTTGCTTTTGAGAAATTAAAGGGAAAATAAACTGCACTTTGATTTTTAACAGTAATAATTATTTTTTATAAATATTAAAAAGTTAAAAGAAAGAGACAAGTTACGTATAAAGGCCAAAATATATGCTAACATGTTGTAGAGCCTGAACCGTGTTACCAAAGAGTTAAAATTAACCTCATTATTTTCTAATCTCATCTTAATTAACATGAGTGAAAATTATCCGTGAAAGTAATATTACTTCAAAACAAGAGGACTTAAAATACAAAAACCCCAATCAAATGCAAAAATAGGCGCAGCATATTATCAACTACTCTCTCTTCTCCAAAAGACTCTACAACTTCTCACACCAAATTCAGTTTCTCACCAAATATTCCGATCAACTGCCAATCTCATGAACGGCTGTAAATTTTTGTGATATGTATCCAAGAATCTCATGCTTTTAGGTTTTTCAGTACTTTCTCTTAGGAAATAGTGTTGTTCTCAAGCCTGTTGTAGTTGCTTCAGAATTCGTTCAAATTGAATCAGATGGGATGACCAGAAAATATAGTTTCTTGTGCATCAGATTCATCACACTGAGGGTTGGCAAGTAGGCCGCCAAATTTTACTTTGGTTTTCCAAAACACTCTACAACTTCTCACACCACATTTTGTTTTTACGGCAGTTTGACATGGAAGAAGAGAGGGAACTCGCAAGAAAAAATAGAATATGCATACGGAATCAGAAACGGCCTAAATATTCCTCAAACAACAAAGGTATGAACTGTTATCATCACTATTTACAGATTTTTAATATAAAATTATATAATATTCTACTTAAAGTTACTAACACTAAAAACTGATCGTGACATATGAAAAACAGACAAATATGTATGGTATGCAGTCCGTTTGTTACAGTACAGTTGTGCTCTTTTCTTTTCTTTGCCGTAAATTATATTTTCCTTCTTCTGGCTTGATTCGTCTTTTTCCCTCCCTTCTTATTATGCCATAAACTATTGATCAAGTCCTTAAGCTTCTTTAACTATTCAAAGTTGTAGCATATTATTGGTGTCCATTCTAATGATGAAGAGAAAATTATGTAGTTTATGCACTCTATATAATTTGTTATCATCTCTGTTCTGTTTGACCATCCCATACTTCTTGTGCGGTAATTGAATCTAAAAGCATTATTTTAGTTCTTTTGACAATAGTTATATAGGCCTATCATATTTATTAGTCGCGTTTATATATGCTTTAGTCAGTTGCAATTAGAGAAAAACCACAAAACAGATCAGTTATTCATTACTCATATTTTTGCCTTTATGGATGGTTGTTGGCTTTAAACATTCCTTAGATTAGTTGATTATGTTGTATAGATTACTCTATTGGAACTATTTTTAATTATTCCTAAATTCCTTGATTGTAATTAGGGTCAACGAAGTATAACCTTTTTTTTACACTTTAAACGCACTTTGGTCTGAGAACATAGGAATAAATTTATAAGTAAAACATGTCATGGCACGACATTCGTCATCGGTTCAATAGTTTCCTGGAAAACTTCTGACAGTTAGCTAATTTTGTTTTATGGTTTACAGACTTTGTTGATCCTATTATTATCAGAGGGAATGCTTTTGAAAAAGGGAAAGTGAAACAACCATTAACTGACATAATAAATCGACAAAATCCCACTCGGTTACATAGTACACCCATAAAGAGTTGTGCACACATTTCATCGTCTCAGTCTCAGGCACAGTATCCGAATTCTACGCAACAACAAGATCTGCGATTTCATTTGTCGACTTCAAATGTGCATACAAATCTTCTTTTACCGGATTTAAATGAGCTACCATTATCGCAAGGTATTATTTGACATTTTATTTCTATAACATGTTGTTCATAAATACTGATTGCATATTATTTTAACTTATTATTAGAATTTGGGGATGTTAAACTTTTCCCCATTGTACAGGCTCTCTATATTGATAATAAGGTTATAAAGTTATATGCTTATACCTATTAAGCTTAAAATTTTTGGAAAGAAAAAGACCTTTAATAGCTTATATACGTCTGCCTTATCAAAAAATATCTTATGTACCTCTGTCATTTTTTAATATGTGATTTGGATGACATTACTTCCTCTGCATACATTCTAACCTCTTGCTTATTATTTGTGTAAATGATCTATATAACATGCAAGAATGTTAAATAATATAGCAGCAATATGTTATAGATCTTAACAAAAGTAATTTATGAATAAGATAAAATAAATACCTTACTCTAAATCAATATGATGAAAAACCTTTTTAATCAACAAAGATGATTAAAAATAGCTAACATTTCTAAACTAAAATTCTTTTGATAATTATTTATATAGCTAAGTCGTCTTAATTAGTCGCTTTTATACTGTCTTTAATAAGTTGCAAGCACAGATAAGCAACAATTCATCTCATCACCTTTGAGTATGATTATATTGGCTTTCACTCTGATTAGTTTATTCATATTATATAGAGTAGTCTGCAGTAATTATACTTTATTGTTCTTAAATTCATTTAATAAACTCAGGAACTAGTGTTGATAGTCAACGCATTATAACCTTCCTTCTTTCCCGCTTTTTACACATTTTGCACTATCAACATAGGAGTACATTTATAAAAAGAGAACACTTACTCGCATCACATCCCTTATTGCTTTGATAGTTTCCCTAACTTTTACAACTATTAATAGTTTGATGTTTTTTTTAATGGTTACAGATTTTGTTGATCCTGCTGCTATCAGATGGAATGCTTTTGAAAAAGGGAAAAGAAAACAACCATTAACAGATGTAACAAATTTTCAACGTTCCAGTCGATTACGTAGTAAACCCATAAAGAGTTATGGCCACATTTCATCATCCAAGTCTCATGCGCAATATCCAATTTCACTATAAGAACAAGATCTGCCATATGATTTTCCGACTTCAAGTGTCCACTCAAATCATCTTCTACCAGATTTAAACGAGCTACCATTATTGCAAGGTTATTGTTTCAGTTAACTTTATATATATAAGATGAGTTGCTGATAAATAAGAATTGCATGTTATTAGAATTTGAGGATGTCAAACTTGTGTCCTTCTATGCCGACTCTCCACATAAATAATGAAGTTATAAAGTTATATACTCTAACCTCCTATACGTGACTCGCCAACAAAAGACTTTTTTGGTTTTTTAAAGGTAAAACTTTTATTTGCTTCCTTTTTTCAGTTTATTTTGTTAACTATCAGATGTATATTAAAATTTTGGAATTGTAGTCATGTGTGGATCTTTTTTTGTCGTGCTACTTCAAAATAATTCATGAGTTTAAATGAACTCCTACTATTTCAAGGTAAGTATTTCAAAAAAAAATTATATTTTTGTTTGATAAATACGAAATATACACTATGCTAAATATTAATATTTTGATTTACTTTTCAGAATTTGAAGATGTCAATTCTGATGGTGATATGCCGGGTATGTCATTAGAAGAACACACCAAGTCATACTCATACATATAAAATTACTAATATTTAATTTCATGCATCAAGGTTATATGCAATCAAGCCTACAAAATCATGAAGAAAATGAAGATGAAGATATGTTCCAAGGTATGTACATAAAAATCCAACAATTATCGTTCATATGAAAATGTACTAACAATTCCAACTATGTTGTCTACCCAATTCTAATATTAATCATCATTATTTGTAGAGGATGATGTCGAAAACTGGACAATTTCCAATGAAGGTAAGTATGATGTTTATTAAAATTATGAATACGATATAATTATACTATCTATATAATAAGAAATGTGACTTTAACTCTATATTTTACTCTAACAACATC
>NW_017676130.1:0-3703 GCF_001879085.1 Nicotiana attenuata | reverse complement strand
ATATTCCTTTAAATGAAAAGGATGAATCGACCGGTGGAAGGAAATGTGTTAGCACACGTGAATACTTATCATACAAAATTCAAGAAAGGAAGCATGAACTCCCAACAATTGTATCATGTAGAAGGTTATTTCAGCAATTTTTGGTAGATGGATATACAATGATGGAATCTTTTCGATTAAGGTTTATTAGGCTTCATCAAAAACAGTTGAGAGCCCACTTTTATAAAGGGTTAGAAGATGCAGTTTTGCATGGAGATATTGAACCTTCTTCTCAAGGACAAAGAGTTATACTCTCTTCCAGCTTCACGGGGGGCGCACGTTACATGTTGCAAAATTATCAAGATGCCATGGCAATATGCAAATGGGCAGGGTACCCTGATCTCTTCATCACATTTACTTGCAACCCAAAATGGCCTGAGATTACTAGATTTGTGACGAGTAGGGGATTATCTCCAGAAGATCGTCCAGACATTTTAACAAGGGTTTTCAAAGTAAAATTGGATCGCTTGATAAAGGACCTGCGAGATAATAAAGTTTTTGGAGAAGTCAAAGCAGGTATAATATTTATGTTCTATAACAATTATTACATTATTATCTTAAGTTATTATAAGCTAATATAAAAAACAAAAAAATCCTTACTATTGTAATTAATTATTTTTTATGCAGTGATTTATACAGTTGAATTTTAAAACCGAGGCTTGCCTCATGCACATATTTTGCTTTTTCCGCGTAATAAATACTCAAATATCGCAGATATTGATGGGATAATTTCAGCAGAATTACCAGATAAAAAGGCTGATCCTCATTATTATAATGCTGTTACAAATTTTATGATGCATGGCCCTTGTGGTTCTGCTAGAAAATCTTCTCCTTGCATGAAGAATGGCAGATGTACAAAGCACTTCCCAAAAAAGTTTGTGGCATCAACCACAATTGATGAAGAAGGGTATCCTATTTATAGAAGAAGGGATAATGGTAGAACCGCAAGGAGAGTAGGTATTGAGTTGGATAACAGGTATGTAGTGCCACATAATAAGTTTTTATTATTGAAGTATGGCGCACATATTAATGTGGAATGGTGCAATCAATCACGATCCATTAAGTGCTTATTTAAGTATGTTAATAAAGGAAATGATCGTGTCACCGCAGCTTTTTTCTCAAAGTGTAAATAAGGAAGACTCATCGGGTGTTGATGAAATAAATATGTACTGTGATTGCCGATACATATCTCCATGTGAAGCTGCTTGGAGAATTTTTAAATTCCCACTACACCATAGAGAACCATCTGTAGAAAGGCTATCATTTCATCTACCAAATAATCAAAATGTCATATTTTCGGATGATGATCCAATTGATGCAGTTGTCAATAGACCAACAGTAAAGGAATCTATGTTTTTAAGTTGGTTTGAAGCAAATAAGATATTTTCTGAAGCAAGAGAATTAACTTACGCAGAATTCCCTCTCAAGTTTGTGTGGAAAAAGAATTTGAAAAGATGGGAAAAAAGACAAACATCTGCATTTTCTATTGGGAGAATCTTCTTTGTTCCACCTGGATCTTGCGAGCAATATTACCTTAGATTGTTGTTAAATGTCATTAAAGGTCCAAAGTCCTATGAGGAACTCAGAAAAATCAACGGTTGTGATCATAAGACTTTTAGAGATGCATGTTATGCTTTGGGTTTATTAGACGATGACAAAGAATATGTGGATGCTATAATAGAAGCAAGTAATTGGGGAATGCCATCATATCTTAGGCAATTATTTGCTATGCTACTTTTATCAAATTCAATGTCACGTCCAGAAAGTGTTTGGCAAGCAACATGGAATTTACTATCAGAAGATATACTTCATGCAGAAAGAACGATATTGGATAACCCAGGTACTTAAAATAATGCTTTCAATTTAGAGTTATTATATGATATTTCAGAATTATGGATGATTTGCTTACACATATAGCAACTTCTCTAGCTATGCAATTCCAGTCCCTGGCCTACTTCTCACACTCTCTAATTTCTCTCAAGCCAAATGGAATGAACACACTCAGCATACACCATTCTAAACAATTAAGCAGCTTGTGATTTTCCTTTATAGCTCTTAATAGCCCATTGTAAGTGTTTTTCCTAGGTAGCAGCTTCAAATAATTGTGTGTTTAGCCATTGCATAACTTTCATCCACGATCTCTTTATCAAATTACAATAATTAAATAAATGGTCTCTACATTACATTGGGATTGATATAATGTGCAGGCATGCAGCATTGATCCACACTCAGTCCCTATCTAGCTAGCCTGTCAGATGCAAGTAATTTCCCCTGTTACTGTAGCCATAAGGTGAACTTAGCCTTTGGCCTTGCAGCAGTATTAAAAACCATACACTTCCACACCACTCGAGGACAGTTGCCTAACATTTGCAAGTACATTTGTCTGATTATGCTTTTGCTTAAACTAACTTGCATTTGCTCTATTGCTGCTCTAGCTTGCATTACTTCCCTGATCACCCAGCATGCCTGTTAAGGCATATCAAGTAACATTAGGTATAAGAAAATGCATCTTCGCTTCACGGTTTGTAGTTTTTCTCAATTAAATGAACTAGATGGTTTGGACTATCTTATTGCTTCAATTTCGCGGATAAATAAAATGGCATTCATATTCATCTAAATCACCATTTTGCATTTTACCGATCCATTAATCTTATTATTCATTTCATATAACTACACTAACCCGTAAGATTTAATTGATATTGTATTTAATTTATTTATTTTTTTGGTTTTTTCAGAATTTGACCTAACAGATGATGAGTTGAAAAACCGTTGTTTGCAAAAGTTGGAAAACTTCTTAAAAAGTTGTGGAAGAAGTTTTCAGGATTTTCCAACAATGCCAACACCTGTTTATAAAGAGGAAGAAGTTGACATTAGTAACAGATTAATTCGAGATGAATTGTGTTATAATAGACGCGCTTTGGCAGAAGAACATGAAAAGTTAGTAAAGAATTTGACAGATGAGCAAAACTGTATTTATAAAAGAATAATAACAGCTATGAATGAAGACAAAGGTGAATTTTTCTTTTTATATGATTTTGGAGGAACAGGCAAGACTTTTATTTGGAGTACTCTTTCTTCTGCCATAAGATCTAAAGGAGATATTGTGTTAACTGTTGCATCTAGCGGGATTGCATCTCTTTTGTTACCAGGTGGTCGAACAACTCATTCAAGATTTGTAATTCCACTCAATCTTACTGAAGATTCAACATGTAATATCAAGCAAGGTTCTCCTTTAGCAAATTTGATTGTCAAGGCAAAGTTTATTATTTGGGATGAGGCACCCATGATGCATAGATATTGTTTTGAGGCTCTTGATAGAACTCTAAGAGATATTCTTAGATTCAA
The DNA here is from genome assembly GCF_001879085.1 of Nicotiana attenuata. Lineage (NCBI taxonomy): Eukaryota > Viridiplantae > Streptophyta > Magnoliopsida > Solanales > Solanaceae > Nicotiana > Nicotiana attenuata. The sequence continues at coordinate 319 of NW_017676130.1, read as the reverse complement.
AGATGCATCCAACTTAGAACGACCATTTGGAGGTAAAACAGTTGTTCTTGGTGGTGACTTCAGACAAATATTACCGGTCATTCCAAAAGGTACTAGGCAAGATATTGTTAATGCTTCTCTCAATTCTTCTTATTTATGGTCTCATTGTCAACTCTTAACGCTAACAAAGAATATGAGATTGCAAAGGCATGAAATAGGGCCCCAGATGCAAGAGTTGAAAGTTTTCTCAGATTGGATTTTGGCAATTGGTGATGGTATCATTAATAACTCAGTTGATGGCAATGAAAAAGTCCAAATACCAGATGATCTTCTGATAAAA
>NW_017676129.1:48014-51598 GCF_001879085.1 Nicotiana attenuata | reverse complement strand
GACCGAAGAGTCTTCTTCCTTATTCTAGTTGTAGAGCTGTTATCCTATCATACTTTTGATGTAGATATTCTGGAGATTAGAGTACTTATGGTAATTCTATTAGCCTGTGTTTCCCGTGAGTTTCCGGGTTTTGGGATTGAGTTGTAGACTTCCGCATATCTTTAGAGTTGTATAGGCCGGGCGGCCTTATATTCAGTTGTTATTTTTCACATGTTCAGCTTTAATTGATTATTCCTCAAGTTGAATTGTTATTTCCGCACTGTTAGGTTTACCTAGTTGTAGGAACTAGGTGCCATCACGACATGTTCATGGAGGGTGACCGGGGGTCGTGACACTCGTCCTCTCGGGTCAATTTTCTCTTTTCACCTTTGGCCACCTACACCTGTAAGTCATTGTCAAATGCGATGTTTCTCAACTTTTCCTCTAAGGCATGGATGGTGGAAGTCGATTGAGAGCTCTTCAACCAACCACAACATAAATGTAGTTGAACAAATTGAGAAATCCAACGGCTCAATTATATAAAAACATAACAAGAATTTATCCTACGAAAAGTTCTATCAAAACTCTAGATAACAAATTAGGTATTCATAATAGTATGCATAACTACAATACTAGAAATCATAACCAATGATGGAAATAAGAAGAAGGAATTGAAAAACTCGTAGAGAGTTCTCCGCCTTGCTCCTAATGTGCTCTTGCCTCCTTAGGTCGAATCCCAGGTCTCCTCAGCCTCCTTAGGTTTAAATTATGTTAAAAGTCCTCAAAATATTGTTTTTCCATGTATATATACCAAGTAGGTTCGGGCCCAAACAATTCAACCTTCTCCTACGCGAAAAAGGACACTTTTCCCGGACAGGACGTGCGCGACAGTGCACCTGGAAGGGTGCCCGCGCACTTGGCCACGCACATTTCATACTTTCTGCCCCATTTGCGCGGTCAGTTTGTGTCCACGCACCTAGCGCGCACATTTTACCCTGTTCGGTTGGGAATTTGAGAAAATGTAAAACATGAATGTTGTAGTCCTTTTGAATTAAATTTCCAACCATATATTGTGGATCCCAAATGGAGTTCTAAGAAAAAAGTTAAGTGCATTTTACTATATACTGCGCAATATGCCTACTCGATTCTTCGTCGTTCTTAACTATAATCCGTTGATCCCTGAACACGACCCGACTTAATTACTTGAGCTTTTACTCAGACTTCAAAGCTCTAAATCACTTAAATTCTATCCTCAACATCTACATAACTCAGAATCACTCCTGCAAGGCATAAAACACACAATTAGTGCAAAACATTAGCGATTAAAGCTCAAACTCAATTAAATTACAATAAATTAAAGTGTAATAATCGACTAAAATACGTAATTATAGCCTATTATCACAGTGTTTTTCAATATTTTCCAATTTCAAAACTTAACGATTTTCTCAAATATCATAACGTGTGTTACAGTTGATTAAACTGAAACTCTATGATTGCAGTAACAAATTTGTTTGACTAAAAAGATTTTTAGTTCTTTTTAAGCAAATCAATCAAAGATGGAAGGGGTAAATCGTAGTCGAAAATAATAAACTCTTGGATCGTTATAACAAAGAGATGATAGAGATACATTCAGAGACAGAGAGAAAGACATTCTAAAAGAAGAGAGAAAGTAGTTTTATATATTCTTTTATCTGCCTCTTACAAGCCCTAAAATCCCCCTTATATACTAGGGGGTTTCTCTAATTCGTCGGGACGACGAATTAAGGGGTGTTCACTATGATAAAACTAAACGACAATGCACGGATGTCCCCTCTTTAACCTTTGGGACGTTCCCTCATATCGACTCATGGGTTTGCGGTTGCCTGTCGTCCTAGCTATAGACCGTGGGTGGTCACATTTAGACCCATATAGCGCAGCGGAATGCGTCCTTGGTGAGCGGACCTTATGCCTCTTCTAGGAAAAATTTGAATTTGGTGAAATTTGTCGACGCGACCAATAAGAGATGATGCCCTTATTTGGCGGGAAATTTATATGTACACGGCACCCTGGGTGATATCAGCTCTCGCATGTGTCATCATTGCGTGGGTTTTTGAGGCAGAAAGACTGACAGTTTGGCGCTTGGTTTCCTGCGCTGATTTGAAACATGCCGCCTCGATTCGGGCGCCATCCAACCCTATAAATAGGTGAAGGATTCAATTTCATCAAAAACTTTAGCTATTCCTGTGAGTTCTTTAGTCCTCTTCTTCCGTTTTCGCATTTCCTCATTTTCATTCCCAATTGGAAGTCTTCTTCTCTTTCTCTCCATTGGTGTGGCTTGCTTTCTTTAAACAAAATCATGCCGAGGTCCCGCCGCCCTAATGAAGAGGTTCCTGAAATCGTTTCGGTGAGTGCAGTACCTTTCTCCGATAGCGGAGAGGTGGAGGTGGAGGAAGACGACAGTCCTCTTACAGTGGAGGCGTTACTACCGAGGTATCCCTCGTCTCGGAATGACTTCAGCAAGAACCCACCTCCCCCCCCCCACTCCGATTCCTATACTCTCGGAGATAGATCAAACTCATCTCGATGCTCTCCGCATAAAATATGGTATCCCCGCTCATGTAGAGATGGCTCTGGGGGAGGGGGATAATGTTGACGTTCATAGACCCAGGTATTGTGCTTTCTATGAGTACCCTTTTACGATTGGTTACACCCTTCCTCTTTTTCCTTTGGCAGACGGGTTCTGCAGATTCTATCATATTTGCCCAGCTCAACTCACGCCATACACGCTCAAGGTGCTTCTTCTGCTGGCTAAGTACGTGGAATTAGCCGAGGGCGACGTCTCCGTGCACCACCTCTTGTATTTATTTTCACCCGATTTCCTTAGGGGCACATGGTGCACCTAAGACTTCGCGGCACAAAGGAGTTGGTGGTTGGGACAGACGACCGGCCGAGCCGTAAGTATTGGCACAAATATTTCTTCATCAAGACCGAGCGCATCATTTCTAACCCCGCCGGGCTTCCAGAGAAGTGGAATAAAAATTGTAAGTATCGTGGTTGATTAGACTCTTCGTCTTTCACAAATATTGCTTCTGACTGCTTGTTTTACAGCTATGGCATGCCCACCCCAGCTCGTTACCGGTCTCAGGAACTGGGTCGCTGGCCTGCTGCCCCATGCGGAGGAGACTCGAACTTGGACTGCCTTCGTACAACGTTATGGCCCTAAGGTTTCCTCAGGTAGACTTCTGATTTACAGCATTGGCAGTCGTGTGACCCTGTCTAACCATATAATTGTTTTTATGATGACAAGTCGGGGAGCTTATAGGAAAAGGGCGCCAGTCCCCGCTTTTAGACAACCTGCTGCTACCATAGATACTCAAGACATTTTGTGTGCATCTGTCCGGGAGGGTCGTCCTCTACTTCTTCAGTAGGGGACCACGCCCGTCATTGCAGCTACAAGAGACACTGTCTCGTTGGCGCCGGCCCCTCGTCCTGCCAACGAATCTTCTAATAACGATGAGCTGTTAGAGATGAAAAGGAGAAGATTGGAGCTGGGAAAAAGGGGGTGACCACTGATGTTGATGGGAGTAGAGCATCTCGGACGGCCCCGGTGCCCGTGTTTATGGCCG
>NW_017676129.1:34141-46518 GCF_001879085.1 Nicotiana attenuata | reverse complement strand
GATGGCCTTGGCCATTTGGGATGTTGCTTCCGATCTGAAGTAGTATCCGTCGTGGTTCGATTGAGGTCGAACTGATGTCGATGGCCTTGGCCATTTGGATGTTGTTTCGATCGTGGTCGAAGTAGTATCCATCGTGGTTCGATCGACATCAAACTAATGTCGATGGCCTTGGCCATTTGGATGTTGCTTCGACCGTGGTCGAAGTAGTACCGTCGTGGTTCGATCGAGGTTGAACTGATGTCGATGGCCTTGGCCATTTGGATTTTGCTTCGACCGTGGTTGAAGTAGTATCCGTCGTGGTTCGATCGAGGTCGAACTGATGTCGATGGCCTTGGCCATTTGGATGTTTGTGTTTCATATAATGGAGGTTTCTGTTCATATGCTGGAGAATTCTTGTTTATACAATGGAAATATCTGTTCATACAATGGAGATTGACTTGTGTAGTCCCTTTATCACTTTGGCCTGGAGATCGTGCCGATGGGCCGTAGTGATGAACAATGCGCCGATCCACAGGGTATCCCCCTCGCCGCCTCGTTAAAAACCTTCCTGAGAAAACCCGACTGGGACAAAACTCGGGTGAGGGAAAAAGAGTGCGACTTAGGTGACGCCTTTCAGATTTGGAAGTACTTGAGATGGGCGATGTTCCAGTTATTTTGGAGCAGTTTGCCCTCCATTGTTTCCAGTTGGAATGCTCCTTTGTTTGCTGTCGCTATGATTTTATACGGTCCGTCTAAGTTGGTTCTTAATTTTCCCTCATTCGGGTCTTTTGACGCCAATGTTTTGGCCTTGAGAACGTAGTCGCCGACTTTGAGTGATCTTACCTTGGCTTTTTTGTTGTAGTATCTCTCTAGTTGTTGCTTCTGGGCTATCATCCTTATGTGGGCCATGTCTCTCCATTCTTCAACTTCATCTAGGTCTTGCAACCTACTTTTGTCATTATCTGCTCCGCTTATATGGGAGTATCTTAGGATGGGTTCCCCGACCTCGACGGGTATGACTGCGTCGGTCCCGTAGACCAGTGAGTACGGCGTTTCTCCCGTGCTAGACTTTGGCGTTGTTCGATATGCCCATAATACTTCAGGTAGCAGTTCGGGCCACAGCCCTTTAGCTTCTTCGAGCTTTTTTTTCAGTATGTTTAATATCACTTTGTCGGAGGACTCGGCTTGGCCGTTGGCAGTGGGATGGTATGGCGTAGAGAGTATCCGCTTGATGTGCCATTTTTCGAAGAACTCAGTCATTTTCTTTCCGACGAACTGGGGTCCATTATCGCAGCTGATTTCTTTAGGGATACCGAAGCGGCATATAATGTTTTTCCATATAAAGGCAATGACCTCCTATTCGCGTATTTGAGCGTACGCACCTGCTTCCACCCATTGAGAAATAATCAGTTAAAACCAAAAGAAAAACGTACCTTTCCTTGTCCGGCTAGCAGAGGGCCGACTATGTCCATCCCCTACTTTATGAAAGGCCATGGCGAGGTGACCGAATAGAGCAGTCCTCCTGCTTGATGTATCATAGGGGTATGCTTTTGGCATTGCTCGCATCTGTGGACATAATCGGTTGCTTCTTTTTTCATAGTATGCCAGTAATAGCCTGCGTGAATGAGACATCGAACGAGGGCGCGATTCCCAGTATGTGCGCCGCAATGACCCTCGTGTACTTCCTCTAGCACTTGCCTTGTTTGGTGCAGTCCGAGACATTTGGCTAAGGGGCCGCCGAATGTTCTCTTGTAGAGGTCATAATTTACCAGGCTGTATCGAGCCGCTTGTGTCCGGAGTTTCTTGGCTTCCTTTTTGTCTTGCTGGAGTGTTCCGTCCTGTAAGTAGGACACAAGGCGATTACGCCAGTCCCAAGTTAGATTCAGGGAGAGTACCTTGACGTGGTCTATGGCTAAGTGAAGGAGGGTGATCACATTCTCCTTGTTGATATTCTTGGTGGCCGCAGCCAATTTGGCGAGGCCATCTGCTTCAATGTTTTGTGCTCTAGGGATCTTATCGAGGTGGCATTCGTCGAACTCTGGCAGTAACTTATGGATTTCCGAGTGATATTTCTGCAGTCTTTGCTCTTTGATCTGGAAAGTCCCAGTGACCTGATTTACGACGAGTTGAGAGTCGCAGTGGAGGATGAGCCATCGGGCGCCGTATTTGAGGGCTAACTTCAAACCTGCAATCACAGCTTCATACTCGGGGCATCATATGGACTGGCGAATTACTTCGCCCATAGGGACTTCGAGGACGAGTTACGATCCCGAGGTATTTGAAGCGCCGTCAGTGTAGAGGGTCCAGAGGTCGGTACATGCGGAAGCGCGGAGCGCTTCTTGTTCCGACCGGCAATATCTCTGCGCTGATGGCGGCGTCTATTAAGGTTTTGCTGATATAGTAAATAGGGGATTGTGTACCTTTGTTTTTGCGAACCAAGACTGCACTGACAGCGACCTCGGATACTGCCAAATACACGAGCAAACATTCTCCTGGGTTCGCTTTGACGAGTAGTGGTGGTGAAGATAGGTATGCTTTTAGCTTCCTCAGGGTGTTAATTCATTCCTCATTCCATTGTAGCCCGTGATCCTTTCTTAGTACGTTGAAGAACTTGTGACATCTGTCTAAGGATCGTGAAATGAATCTCGACAAGGCGGCTATTCGCCCTGTTAGCTTCTGTACCTATTTCTTGCTGGTCAGTACCTTAGGTATTGTATCGATGGCCTTGATTTTATTAGGGTTGACTTTGATCCCTCGTTGTGATACGAGGAAGCCCGGGAATTTCCCCAAGCCCACGCCGAAGGCGCACTTTTCCAGATTCAACTTCATCCCGTACTGCTTCAATATCTCGAAAGCTTCTTTCAAGTGATTAATATGATCCTCCTTCTTTGCTTAGTTTACCAGCATATCGTCGATATACACCTCCATCATTTTGACGAGCTGTTCTTTGAACATCTTGGTGACCAATCTTTGATAAGTGGCCCCTGCGTTCTTGAGTCCGAATGGCATCACTTTATAGCAGTAAGTCCCTTGGTGAGTGATAAAAGTTGTCTTTTCCTGGTCCTCTTCGGCCATCAGGATTTGGTTGTAACCGGAGTAGGCATCCAAAAAGCTCAGCAGTTCGTGTCCCGTTGTCGCATCGATCAGTTGGTCGATATGGGGTAACGAGAAGGAATCTTTCGGGCATGCCTTATTTAAATCGGTGAAGTCCACACACATTCTCCACTTCCTGTTCTACTTTTTGACCATGACCACGTTGGCAATCCACTGGGGGTACTTTGATTCTCTGATGGAACTGTTGGTGAGTAATTTGTCCACATCTTCTCTGACCGCCTCATTGATTGCGGTATTGAATTTTCTCCTCGCCTGCCGTACTGGCGGGTAGAGTGGGTCGATATTCAACTTATGCGTGGCGATATCCATTGGGATCCCCAGCGTATCTGAGTGGGAAAAGGTAAATAAGTCGGCGTTGTTAGTTAAGAATTCATGATACTTACCTGGTTCTGGGAGGTTGTGCTCGATGTAAGCCTTTCTTGTGTTGTTGGTGCCGTCCAGATAGACCGGGTCGAGGTTTTATATAGTTGCCTTGCAGGCTTCTATGATGTCTGGGTCTCTGATGACCTCTGCTGGTTGGTCGGGTTTAGTTCCCGACATGGCTGATTGCTATGCGTCCGCGCTTGCTCCTTTTAGCTGTTTGGTGTGCGTGCAATCTTGGGCGATCCGATAGCATTCCTAGGCGGTACGTGGTTTGCCTCGAATGCTGTATACTCCCCATGGGGTGGGAAATTTGATCACTTGATAAAAGCTTGAGGGGACGACTCACATGGCGTGTATCCATGGGCGTCCTGTGATGGCATAATAGGTTGTTTCTTGGTTCGTGACGTGGAATGTTGTTCCAACATGACTCCCCCTGCCAAGACAGGTACCACTACTTCCCCGAACGTCCGCTCTACTGCATTGTTAAAACTCGTTAGTGTTATGCAACGCGGTATTATTCTATCCACCAGCCTCATTTGCATGAGGACTCTCGGGTGGATAATACACGCGCCGCTTCCGTCATCTACCATGATTTTTTTTACATCTGTATCAGCGATGCATAAAGTTATAACTAAAGCATCATAATGGGGGAAAGACAAACTATTGGCATCTGACTTTTTGAAGATGATACTGTCTTCGAAGTCGTCATACCGTTCGTGAGCAACCATCTGTTGAGTTTATGTGTGGTGGTAAATTTCACATGGTTTATCACCGAATCATCGCCGCCACCAATGATCATCTGTATAGTGCGTGCCGGCGATGGTGGTTTTGGAGATCCTTGAGAGGGGTCGCGTCCTCTGGCGAAGTTGACCCTTCCTTTATCGCTGAGTAGTTCTTTTAGGTGCCCCTGGTTCAACATTCTGACCACTTCTTGTCGCAAGCCTATGCAATCCTCAGTCTTGTGTCCTCTTTCCTGATGGAATTCGCAGAGGACGTTTGACCTTCTTGCGCTCGGATCTGATTTCAATTTCGGTGCCCATTGTACCTTCGTGCCCAGCTTCTCTAGTGCGTACACTATCTCTGAAAGGGAAACACAAAATTTATGAGCAGATAACAGTGGAGGCATACCTCTTTCGTTTCGAAGGGGTGGGGTGTGTCGTAGCACGGCATCTGCATGTCTCGGAGGAGGGGGTTAGATGTTCTGACATAAGGCTGATGTCTTTCTCGATTGAAACGCGAGGACTGATCCCTTCGCCCATCGTTGCGTCTGTCCCTCCTTGCCTCGGTTTGGACCAACATTAATCGCTGAGTTGGCCCGTTAAGATCATCTTCGTCTACCCTTACCTCAACGCAGTAGGCGTTATGAATTTCTTTCCCACATGGTGGTGGGGGGGGGGGGGTACTTCATGAGTCTGTTGAGCAATTTTTTGGTTGCCTTTGATCCGTTCCTATTTAACTCGTTTTGGAAGGCCGCGATTGCCATTCCTTCCGACACATTTGGTAGTCCCATTCTTACTATGTTGAATTGGGCTAGGAAGTCTCTAAGTCCCTCGCCCGTTGTTTACCTGATGGCGAAGATGTTGTTGACCCTAGCTTCGGCCTTTTTAGCTCCTGCAAGGGCGGTAGCAAATTTGTCCACCATCTCCTCGAACGTTGATATCGATCGTGCTGGTAGCTGGGAGTACCATGTCAATGCTCCTCCTATCAAAGTCTCACCGAACTTTTTCAGCAGCACAGATGGCACTTGTTCTTTTGACAGGTCATTGCCCTTTACCGCGGTAACATAGTGGATTAGATGATATTCTGGCTCCGTGGTCCCGTCATATATTCTCAAGTATGGTGGCATTTTGAAGGTTTTCGGGATGGGGTGAGGAGAAGCTTCTTCGCTGTATGGCTGTTCGACGAACCTTCCCACATGACGTTTTGGTAGTAGCTTAGGAGCGCCAGGTATTTTGTCAACCCTTTCCTGGTGCTCTTTCATTTGATCGCGAAGTATTTTGTTTTCATTTTTCATTTCTTCCATTTTCTTTAAAATGGTTGTGAGTGCATCGTCGCTTGCCTCGATGACCGTGCGGGTGTTGTTCGTTCGCATAGCGCCTGGCTCGCCGGTGGCAACTGCGATTTCTGCAGTCGGCGAGTCTTTGACATTTCCTTGAGGGGGCTTTTCGAGCATATTGCTCAGGGCACTTGTCAACCACTCCTCTAGTAGCTTTTTGATCGTTGGCGGTGTTTCTCTCACCGTGGACGTGGAAGCTCCTTTTTCACGCAAGACTGTCAGATCCCCGTGTGGAGAGGGTGAGATCTCCCTCTCCGGTGTACCGCTTGGTGTTGTATTCTCGGTATCTTCCCCACTGCCTTCGTCAAGGGAGCCTAAGAGGTTGTTTGAGACATCTGCTATCATCTTCAACCTTGCTTCTTTTTCTGCCATTGTTGGTTCTTATGGGGTATGAAGAACAGTTATCGTTGCTTTTGATATCCTAGATGAGAACTATGATTTCGGCTATGAAAATCCCCACAGACAGCGCCAAATTGTTTGATTAAAAAGATTTATAGTTCTTTTTAAGCAAATCAATCAAAGATGGAAGGGGTAAATCGTAGTCGAAGATAATAAACTCTTGGATCGTTATAACAAAGAGATGATAGAGATACATTCAGAGACAGAGAGAAAGAGATTCTAAAAGAAGAGAGAAAGTAGTTTTATATATTCTTTTATCTGCCTCTTACAAGCCCTAAAATCCCCCTTATATACTAGGGGGTTTCTCTAATTCGTCGGGACGACGAATTAAGGGGTGTTCACTACGATAAAACTAAACGACAATGCACGGATGTCCCCTCTTTAACCTTTGGGACGTTCCCTCATACCGACTCGTGGGTTTGCGATTTGCCTGTCGTCCTAGCTATAGACCGTGGGTGGTCACATTTAGACCCATACAAAATTTGGCGACAATCTCTGTTAAGGGAATTTAGCTTGGAATTATAATATATATATATATATATATATATATATATATATATATATATATATGTATATATATATTGGGTCCGGACATGGCAGTTACCGTAAGCTGGAGGCATATATTCCACACGCAAGTCTTCATATATAATCGAGTTGATAAGAGAGATAAGTGTAATAATATTATAAACTATAAGGGAGATTAATATTATTGAACCTGAGAGATCTCTGAAATTATACTTTTTTATTAGATAACCAAAACACTACTTTACTCACAGAGTATTTCTACCAAACTGAATAATTTAATCATAATAATTAAAAATAAAATGAGAATTCAAGCAGTCGAGGCACATATGGTGCATTTATTTCAAGATTCATGTCTTGTATTTATTTTGACTTAGTGTAAAACATCGGATTAGGATAAATTTTAATGAAAAGATGTAGGAAGTAATATAGGAATGTTATTGTAGGATTGACGATTAGGATTAAGATCTTTTAGGATATTTAATAGTCTCAATAATATTCTGGACTCTGGACTCCTTCCCATAGTAAAAGTTCCCGAAGAAGGAATTGAGGAAGATCAAAGATCAAAGGACAAAGTAACCTTAGTATAATGGGTGCAAGACCGGGTATGCTCTAATTTTCTTCCTTGAAGTTTTAAGCTATTAATTGTAGATTTTAACGAGGCGAATTTAAAATTTAAGTTCTAGAGTTTTTAGCATTGAATTTATCATATTTTTAATATTATGAGTTCAAACTAATTATTTATTAGTACAATTTTAGTGAATATAGCTAGATATAAATTTGTACCGAAAGTACTAACATCCGATGAACTCGATCCTATAAGGCTTTGTTCGCCTTTGGGTGTGATCGTATTAATGAAAACTCTGTTTTCTGAAAGTCCTACACTAGTTATTCAGTTTTTTTTTGTAAACGTTATATTGATATTTAAACTTCCACGATTGAAGACGTATTAGTCCTTAGTTATTACAGATTAGATTTTTGCATATATTATTTTTGTTTATTTTTTTTTAAAAGTTGCCAAGTAATTGAATTACTTTTTAATTCTTTTTCTTTAACACGTTATTTATACATTAGAATTAGTATTTAAAAGGAACATGTAGTTTATTAGTCCTTGTTTATCGTATTATTTACTTAAGCAGAAGCTTATACATTGCTTTATTGTCATAGATCCGTGGTCACAGTATCGAATGGTAAGGATTATTATTCAAGATGACACCTGCAGAGACGTGATTAATTGGGTTCATTACCATTATCATTTTTTCCGTATGGATTTGAGGATATTATTGATGGTAGCAGTAATAATTCAGAATCAAAAGCTTTTGACCTAATGGTTGATGAACATGATGACAATATAGCAGCAGTAAAAGCATACACTCAAGAAGAAAAGGGAATTCCTTTTAAGAAACAGAAGCTTTTGAAGAAGGAGGGTGGAGTTCTGAAAGATGGGCAGACTCTTCTTCCCTTGGGAATCAAGGAAGGTTGTACCATAATCCTTCGATAGCGCAAATTCGTGTGAATTTTCTCGGACGCAGACTTAGGTTAAGGGTTGAGGCTGATGACACTATTGCAGATGTTAAGGCCGCAATTCAAGAAAAAGAAGGGATCCCATTTCATCAACAGAGGTTACTCTTCCAAGGACGACAACCTAAAGATAATGAGACTCTTGTCAACTGCGGAATTGAGTATGACAGTTTTCTGGAGCTTGTCTTAAAGTTGTGCGGTTGTTGACTATGACCTTATTTGGCAAGGATGGAGTTTAATTTTCGGGAAACTTACACAAATGTTCCAAATAAATCCTAACTTACTAGCCATTAATCATAGACTTACCAAAACTAGCCAACAAAAATTGAAAAACCAAATAATAGGGTTCTTTCTCTCAAAAAATCACATGCAAAAAGCACCTTCCATATTTTTAAGCGTGATTAGCAACACTAGATACAAGCCGGAAAGGAAATTTAATGGATGAGGTAGCAAATAAAATTATACAATATTCCAAATTCTAAATAAAAAAGGAACTTTTTCAATGGGTATAGTTGAAATTCATTGAATATATATAGATAAGTCAATATACAAAATTTGAGGAAGACTGGAGGTGATTTGGACTGGTTTTGTATCAAAATTCGTAATTAAATCGAGTTCAAAAAAGTCCTCTGCGACACATATATCAAACATGTATAACGCATGTATCTCACACACGGGTATACATGGATATATATGTGATACACAATAGATACAAATATGATACATATGTGATACACAAATGATACAAAGTGTATTATTTTTTTCATGTTCAGTTTTTACTGAATTTTCAATTCAAACCACCTCAAAACTTCACCAAATCATCCCAAAACTGAGATTCAAGCTCCTTAAGTTATGCCTAATCTATTCCAATAATACCCACTCAAAACAAAGCAAAAATTTGATATTTTTTTTTGCCCCAAATAACTAATTGGCTAATTTGGCCAATACTAGTAATATTTTATCAATTAGCCAATTTTTATAATAAACTACCTATAAATGGACATAACTGGTAATTTCCTTAATTTTCACTATGTTTTTCCTTCACTTGTTTAACAAGTTCCAGCTAGCCGAGTCATCAGTTTATTTCGATTTGCATTATCTAAAGAGTTTGTCTCATCCCTTCTATATATTTTTTCTAAAATTTTTCTTTTAATTTTTTTATTATTACTTGTCAATTGCATTAATCATTTTTAATATTCGTTTTACTAGTATACGTACCCGCGCGATGCGCGGATTAATTTAATGAGAAAATAAACGGAGAGCGATAATAGGAAAAAAAGTATATTGAAGTAAAAATTTAGTGACCGTATTCAAAAGAATTAAACCAAAACAGAAATAAATGAATTTGTTTTTGTTGTTTCTAAAAGATTTTTCCATGCCATTTATTTGTATTCATCGGTCAAATTACAGCTTGAATTAATAAACCCTCCATGATTGCATCGATTTTTTTTCTCTCTCTTTGATGTTTGCATAGCTAAGTTGGTTAATTAAATTATTATTTTTTGAATTAAAATTATGCATTATGGTTATGAAGGTTTAGGTATATGACAGACTAATCTTTTAAAGGCAAAGCAGCTTAAGATTTTTGCACGTAAGAGCAGTTTTGGAAGGTTATGCAATATCTTATATAACTTAGAAATTCCAATATTTGATGATTGATAATATACAAATTAATTTAATGTTATTTGGAAGTTATTGATATGGAGAGATTTGTTCTTTGTTTAGTATTACCCACTATTAGTTGATTTATTTTTTGAGCACACAACTTAGAAAATCATATTGTTTCAATATTATTACACGCCTGAATGGGGTGTGAACTTTTGTTAGTCCACAAAAATGTAAGATAGAATGTTGGGAAGTTAATACTTGTGCCATATTACCCCTTAATAAAACATAACATATAAAAGACTGTACATAACAACTGTACATTATTAAATACATATATAAGGCTTGCTAAAATATTTGCTTCATCATTAACATGTACTGTCAAACAGAATATCAGAAAAATCCTAAGTGAAGAATAAAGAACTAAATTAACCTTTAATTTGTTAAAATGTATAACCACCAAATTAAATATAAGAAAAATCATATTGTACTTCTAAGAGACTCATAATGGCAAATAAAGTTGTGGAAACGTATTCCTCTTTGAAATCCAATCACCTTTGAAATCTCACATTGCACATCTTTCCAGTAATAATGCCAAATTTGAAGCAGTGGCTTAAGCAGTCGAACATTTGATTTGGAGCTGCAATTTGAATCTCAGATTTCAACAACATAGCATGTGCTACAAATTCAGCATACTGCTCGCCAGCTTGAAAAATAAAGTTATGATGCATCTCCCAGCTCCTTTTTAGCTTCAGTAATTGCAAATTGGGCTTGTTTATTATAAACCGAATTTAGAATCAGAATCGCGCTACGACCCTTTCGCTAGAAAGAACAACACACCTGCGAACAGACTGAAATTCAGAAGCTGACATTGAACCACCAGTGACAATCCCCTCTTTCAAATCGACATTACAAAACTGTAAAAATGCAGAAAATAAGAAAACAAAAACAAATTGCATTTAGTTAGTCGCTCCGAATAGAATGTTGTAAAAATCCAGGTTATAATTTGTTGCAATTAACACAACTGAACATGAAAGGGAAAGTTAGACTACTTACTGGAAAAAACTGACTAAGTGGTAAGCATTTTAACAATTGGTATATGCACAACTCATCTCTCATTTATGTGAAGCAGTTCAAAGCCTTAAAACTTGAATATGTTTCTAGTTATTCTCCCCACACACACACACACACAAACACAAAAGAAATGCACTTCTGGAACTGCAAGTAACATTATAGTCGATTGGCCGCCAAGTTACTCCCTTCGTTCCAATGCATCTGCTATGAGAACCAACAATAAAGCTGATTAATTTGTAAAAAAGTGGATGCTTATCACACTAACTATATTTCAAACCAAAAAATGAGTAGACCGATTACCAGTACACTGAAACATCCATAAGTTTATTTAATCCAATTACATTTGATGAAATTTCACAATGTCCGGTTGATGAATTATCATATTAAAACCAAATTCGTATGTGAAATTAATTGCTTCTTCAAAAATGCGATATAAGAAGTTTGTTAATCCATGTTATGGCAAATCATGACATATCTGTATTTGTAATATTTTTTAAAAAGTTAATTTATATACAGAATAGTGAAATAGAGAAATATATAAGAAAAGAGCAGAAAAGTAAAGCGTACCTATTACATGCTTCAGATATCTTGTCAACAGCTATTATCGCACTTGGTTAATGAATCTCAGCAACAAAAGTTGTACTTAAACCTCAAAAAAGATATTGATTATCTTTCGAGTGTCAGACTAAATTTCGAAAAACTTCTTTAAATACAACATTTGTAGCTTCAGTAGTTATATTCCCATCGTCATCACAAACCAATATTTTTAATCCCTTTCTACTCGTCACTCGAGAAAGAGCAACATATAGCTGTCCATGTGTAAAAACTGGTTTCTTTAAAAATAATCCCACGTGAGACAATGACTGTCCTTGGCTTTTGTTGATTGTCATGGCAAAAGATACAATGATTGGAAATTGTCTTCGCTGGAACTTGAATGGAATTCTAGCATCAGATGGAGTCAATGTCATTCTTGGAATAAACACTTTCTGTCCAGCCATCTGTCCCGCTAAAACCTTGGCTTCAATAACTTGATTTCCAAGTTTGTTATGATCAACCTTGTTCCATTACATAATCCTGCTGACTGATCAATATTTCTTAATAACATTACTGGAATACCAACCCTTAGCGTAAGAGCATGATTTGGAACTCCAGAACATTTAATTGTATTTAAGAATTCAGGAGTGTGTACATGTTCCAGTGCTGAATAAGTACTGTCAGAGTTGCAGATTGTATCGGAACTCAAATATGATTTCTCAGAACTTTCATTAAGGGAATCATATATTCGTTGATTGATTCCACCATATCAAGAGTTGGAGTAAGAATGGTTCTTTGTTGTAGGTATCCTGTATCATTGCAACGACTGTTGAAATTCGGATACGTACTTTCTACAATTGCAGATGTTGGATCAACTGATTGTTTTATCAAAAGATCATCTGGTATTTGGACTTTTTCACTGCCATCAACAGAAGTACCAACTATACCATCGCCAATTGCCAAAATCCAATATGAAAAAAACTCTCAACTCATCTACATGTGTCCCTATTGCATCACCTTGTAATCTCATATTCTTTGTTAACTTTAACAGTTGACAGTGAGGCCACAAATAAGAAGAATTGAGAGAAGCATTAACAATATCTTGCCTACTACCTTTTGGAATAACAGGTAATATTTGTCTGAAGTCACCACCAAGAACTAATGTTTTACCTCCAAATGGTACGGTGTAAATTGGATGTCATCTTAAACC
>NW_017676129.1:24713-25777 GCF_001879085.1 Nicotiana attenuata | reverse complement strand
ACGATTAGACTCACAAGTACCACACGTTATTCACAACTCACCCACTTACTCTAATATAGAGGTCACTGACATTACCTTTCCTTCATGAATCAAGTGCCCTCACACATCAAAAGAGAGTAGTTCCACACAATAAAATTTAAGAACACTTAGGAACTCAAGATAGAAAGAATTCACTCACTCTCAGAAATAACATTCATATGCCACAAAAGATGCACCATAAGCTTGCCCGTAGTGTACTACTCCACTAATCGAGCTCATTCAATCTTGGATCAATTAGGACTTTATTTGGTTGTAATGTAGGCTACGGGACGGGTATGATACATTTAGATATAAGAGTGACTACACCTCCCTAAGCACTTTAATACATACATTTTAACATTTAAACCCCATACTTATGTCAAACCGAAACTCCACCTTCACATCAATTTATATTACCCCATACTTCTTTAAGCACACTTACGTCAAGAGCCACCACTTATCAAGATTTTTATTTTTTTTCAACAATCCAACTATATTTTTTTTTTCAATTCAAGTGGCTCTTCCTTTTTCAAAACAGTGCACCTTTCTCCTTATTTCATTTAGTTCCACTCAAAAGCCAAACCAACCACCCCACACTTTAACTTTTATAAAGTTCATAAACAATTCAAGTGCTCATGAGAGGTTTCAATGGTTCAAATAGATGGTTAATTCGAACAAATGGGTAAGGCTTGTAATGTGGTTTCCAAAGAAACAGGATTGCAGGCTCGAAGGGGTTAACTACGATGCATAATAATTAGGCGGGTAAAATATACATATCTAGCTCAACAAAGAAATGCCTATATCACTTCCTAGACTGAATAAAACTACTATTTCACTTTGCAAACACACGGGGCAAGTTCTAGGCATCAAATGCAATGCACAGAATATCACAAAACCTTACACACACATGGCACATAACTCACTCAGGATTGGATTCATCAAGACACCCTAGTCAGAGCAGTTAAGCAAATTTAAAATCATACAATTTAAGGTACTTATACAAGAGTCAAAAACCGAGCCTAAGCGTCACAGCCAAAGTACTCACT
>NW_017676129.1:0-24700 GCF_001879085.1 Nicotiana attenuata | reverse complement strand
GTCCGTTTCCCTTTACTTTAGTCACAAACCGTACGTTGTCTATCAAACTCTTTCCTTAAATAGTTTTCTGTGTATTTGCCCTTCTTGTACTACTTTGGAAAAGATTTTGATCAAATTCTTTCCTTATTTATTCTGCCCGTTTGAAATTAGAATTCCTTAATTAAAGGGAGACCTTATGTAATTGATTTCAAAACTATTTTCTTACCTTTTTCTTACTTGCTTTCTGCACTATAANTAGTTAGTTTTGTAGTTTTTGTTTTCGTTTTGTACGTAGGGTTTTGGTACTGTATTATTATATATATATGTAGTTTTTGTAGTTTGGTAGGTGTGTCTGATTTTGGTTAGTTTTTGTTTTCATGTGGTCTGTTCATACTCGATTTAACCCTGAATTTGTTTCGTTTTTGGTCTTTGTTACTGGTGGTTTAGGGTTTGTATTTTGTATTCGAATAATCCCTATCTGGTATTTTCTTTTTGTTCCGGTTTAGGGTTTCAATTTTTGTGGTCCTACATATATGGTATTTGACAGAAAAGGGGTCCCCTTTGTGTTGGATCTGTTTCTTTGATGCTCTTATTTTGGGTGTTCGGTCCCCTATTTCTTATACAATTATGTTGATTTAAGAGACAAGTGGGTCAGATTCTTATTTTTTTTTTGTTTTGTTTATATACTTAGTCCCACATCATCTCTTTATTTATTGTAGTTGTGTCTTCATGTGTGGCAGCCCACTATTTTCTTTGTTTATTTATGTATCTTTGTATTCACTTTATGCCTTTATTCTATGGTCCACTTTGTCAGCATATTATATAGGTTGTAATGTTACTTTTTTGTAAAAATTTTCCCTTTCTTATTCTGCAGCTTATATGCAATGGTGTTATTGGATCTAATCTTTCACTATGATGGTGACTGGATAAAGAGACCACAAGTGTTATACTCAAGGAAGCTTGTGCACACTATTAAAGGTTTTAACTCTGACCAACTGTCTTATAACTATTTAGTAAATGAATTTACTTCTAAGTTGGGGTTTATTGGAGTTCAGCAAGTATGGTAGATATTATGAAATAGAAAGTGATGAAGGTGTTAGGACTCTATTGTCTTTGGTTAGTGATCAGTTTAATGTTATTGACTTCTTTGCTGTAGATGAGTGTGAGTTAAGTATTAATGTTCATAATATAGTCCACCACATTGAGCCAAACATGATAGAACTTGATGCTGCTACTGACTGTAGTTCAGATGACAGTGAAGAACATGGCTGTCAGTCTTCTGATTCTTCAGATAATTCTGACAGTGAATCTGATTCATTAGAACTACTGTATACACAAAAAAGAGAGGAAGATATCTGATAAATTGACTGAGTATAAGGAGTTACACAAGTCCATGACATTCAAAGACATTCTAGAAGCTAGAAAATTCATCAACCTGTATTAATTTGCTAATGGTTATGGGTTAAAACAACTTAAGAGTTGCCCCCAAAAGCTTAGGTACAAATGTTTAGATGAAGACTGCCCCTTTGTTTGTCATATTTCCAAAGACTCTAAAGGTCCTGGTGTTAAATTCAAGATATTAAAGGAAGAACATAAGTGTAATACTGCATATGATAACCATAGGGTGAATGCAAAAACCATAGCTGCTTACTTTAAGAGCAGGCTGCAAGATAATCCTAAGATTAAAATTAAGGAGATGATGGCAAGTGTAAAATATCCATTTAACATCAATGTTAGTCATTCAAAGTGTAAGAGAGCCAAGAGAATGATATTGGAGAAAATGGAGGGTAGTTTTGCAGATGAGTACAACAAGCTTGAGGCTTATGCTAATGAATTAAGGTCTAGTAATCCAGGAATAGATGTGGTGATTAATATTTCAAAGGATGCATTTAGTGAAGGTAAAAGAAGATTCCTAAGAATGTACATCTGCTTTCATGCATTGAAAATGGGGTTCAAGAGTGGGTTGAGACCATTCATTGGCTTGGATGGAACCTTTTTGAAAGGGAAATGCAAGGGTCAATTGTTAGTAGCTGTTGCTCAAGACTCCAAGAGGCACTTTTACCCCTTAGCTTGGGCTGTTGTTGATAAAGAAACCAAAGTGACATGGAGTTGGTTCTTAAGGCTGCTACAACATTTATTGGACCTCAAAAGTGGAGAAGGGATTACATTTATTTCAGATATGCAAAAGGTATGAGTTTATTGTTTCATTTGGTTAACTTTTGCCTCTATTCTTCACTGTTGCATCTCATTACTTCATAACTGTTGCATCTCATTTACTATTGCATTGCATTACTTCATAACTGTTGCATCTCATTACTTCATAACTGTTGCATTTCATTTACTGTTGCATTACATTACTTTTTAACTTTTGCATCTCATTACTTCATAACTGTTGCATCTCATTTAACTCATAACTTCATTACTGTTGCATTTAATTGGTTTGTTCCATTAATTTACTGTTTTGTTTAGTTTAGTTAAATGTTGCATTGCATTACTTCATTACTGTTGCATTACTTCATAACTGTTGCATTTCATTTAACTCATAACTTCATTACTGTTGCATTTAATTGGTTTGTTCCATTACTGGAGTTGTTTAGTTTAGTTCCATTACTGGAGATGTTTAGTTTAGTTAACTGTTGCATTGGTCCACTGTTGCATTACTGGAGATGTTTAGTTTTTGATGCATTTCTTTACTGTTTTTTCATTTTAAGGGTTTGATTGATTCAGTCCACTTGGTTCTTCCTGAGGCACACCATAGATATTGTGTAAGGCACATAGAGGCAAATTGGTATAAAAAATGGGGACATGGGGAATATAGAAGTACTTATGGTGGGCTGCATGGAGCACATATAAGGAAGATTTTAAAGACCAATTAAGGAATATGGCACAAGTGGATAAAGATGGAAAGGAGGCTGTTGAACATTTGATGAAGTACCCACCTGAAAGTTGGAGTAGAGCATACTTTGACACTGTTTGCAAGAACTACTCAGTGGACAACAACCTAACTGAGTCATTCAATTCATGGATCAAGGAAGCAAGATTCAAGCCAATTATCAAGATGCTTGAGGATATTAGAGTAAAGGTTATGAACATGTTAAGGGAACATGAATCTGATGTGATGTCATGGAGTAATGACTTCAGTCCCCAAACAATGCAACTGTATAACCAGTACTCGAAGATTGCAAACAAGTGTCATGTTCATTCTAATGGTCAAGAAGGGTATGAAGTGAGTGAAGATGGTTAAGGACACACAGTGAATATGGTCACCAAGAGATGCACATGTAGGACATGTGACCTTAATGGAATCCCTTGTCCTCATGCAATCAAAGCAATGCAACACAACAAGGTGAATCCTTTTACTGAAATACACTGGTGGTACTCCAAAGAGGCCTATCTCCTAGCATATTCACATAAACTTCAACCAGTGAGAGGAGAAAAATTCTGGAAGGTTGAAGCATCTCATGCAATGGAACCACCAGAATTTGTTAAGATGGCTGGCAGGCCTAAAGTCAATAGAACAAGAGAAAAAAATGAAAAAGTCAACAGACAAGGTGAATGGATGCAGTCCAGGAAGGGGAGGATAATGAAGTGTTCCACATGTGGTCAGCCTGGACACAATGCCAGGGGCTGTGCAAAGGTAATACTTTTTTTTTTCAATACTGTTTATTTTATTGACCTATTTGTTTCCTATTTACCTATTTACTCTTACCTATTTGTTAAATAGAATTCAAAGGGAAAGCAACCAATGGCATGTAAGAAAAAGGGCAAGCAAGCAAAGAGGCAAAGATGTTTAGCAACTCAAGACAGTAATGATGAAGATCTTTCAGTACCCATGTCACCACTTGCTGCAAATATACCAGCTGAGGAGGACATAGATCTTTCAGCACCACTGCTCAGTCAAGCAAGTCAAGCAAGTCAGTCAAGTCACCCAGTACAAGCCTCAAACTTTCAGTTTATGCCAACTCCATCAGTCCAAAGGAAACCTCCCAACAACACTGTGCCACCAGATTTTGAATCAGATTCTGCCCCAGAAATTAGGCCAAGGAGTTTCTCTGAAGAAAGGACAAGACTGCTTATCAGACAGCAAGGAAACATACCAGCTATAACAAGGACAATCAATTTTGTTGGTGACTCATCTGGTGTGAGAAAGGAAGCTGTAACAAAAAAGGGTAATGGCAAGTCACAAAACTAATGTGACTTGAACTATAGGTGGACAGCTTTTTTGTGTAGTGGAAGTTTTTGTGAATTTGAAGTTTAGAAGGCTTGTAATTACTGCTATGACAGTACTGTTTTTATGTTTAGGTGGTTGATGTAATTACTGCTATGACAACATTTTTTGTTGCTGGTTGCATCTCTTTTTTGGTGGTTTCAATATTAGTAACCTGCTGGTGTTTAGGTGGTTGATGTAATTAAAGCAGTGTTTATTGTTTGTTGGTGTTATGAATGTTATGACAGTTGGTCTCAATATTGGTAACAGTTATATATCAATGTTACTTTACTGCTGTTGTGTTAAATTTCGAGTTTTAGTCATGAGAATTAAGTCATGGACATCTCTCAAATTTCTGATTTTCTTACCACCAGTTTTAGTCATGTTAAAAAAGTAGTAAATTTGGTCGAACACTTTGAGGTAATTTGATCCCACAGAAAACAGAAAATTAAATTGACTAGTGAAGTCCAAAAAGCACAGAATACAGAAGCTAAACAGAAGGTAAAATTCAGTCCAAAACACAGTTACATGAAATCCCTACTTAATTGACTACACTGTTGCATTGTAAACTAGTTCCCTACCAAACTAAACAATACATGTCAATTGACTACACAATGATAATTAACTAAACAATGATTCCACTTCATTATCCAGGCAGCAAAGAATCCAACAAACATTGCCAAAGAACCAATTATCACCATCATTAGTTGTACAATCTTTCTTCCAATTTTTTGACTTTAGCATCTTCAAATTTGTTCATGGCTTCCATGTCAATTAATTTTTGTCTCAACTTGTCTCTTTCAATCGAAACAACATTCAAAGACGACTTCAAATCTTTTATTTCAAGCTGGGAAGCATCCGTGGATATTTCATCTTCCCATTCGAAATAACCACATGAATTATTCTGCCAAAGAAACATTTAAAAGATTCAATTTTTTTCAAATCAAAACAGCTAGAAAGATTGTAGAGATTAGACAAATTCATATCGACATCTTACCGTAGGGCGTGCACATTTGTAAAATTTCCTACCGGGGTTAGAGGGAGTGGTTGATGTGAAATGGTTGGCAATAATACCACATCGACACCTTCTCTGAGAAGAAGTACTGCTCTGCGACATTGATGAAGATGAGAGAGGATAGAGTCGAGCAAAGGAGAAGAGAGAGAATTTGGGGGAGCCTGAACCCTATTTTTATTCGACTGGGATTGTATTATAGGGGGAGTTATTATTATATGGGGCAGGTTATTAAATGGGGCGGGTTTAAAAAGTCTAGTTGGCAATTTATTGACTAGTTGGCACATTATTATGAGAGACCCGGTTGCCACGTAGGATATCCGTTAGAGTTGGGTACAAATCCTCCTACTTTATTAACGGTAGGTATTATTTTAGCCGGAAAGTAATGGGGTATTAACGTGGATAATTTCCAATAGTAGGGGGTACAATTTTGGCCTTTTTCCCTTTTCAAAATAACATATGCATGCATATATAAGCATGCCAAAGTGTTTTAGTATTCTTCCTAATTTCTAAAAGATTGTTAAAATCAATTTATTACCCATTTTAACAGTATAAAAACCAATAATTATTCCCAAAATTATCATTTTGGTGGATAATTTGTTTTATTTCCCATATTTATACCAAAATATAGTTAAGGTAATTTTTGTATATCTTTTACAAATTTATTTGGTATTTTAAAAGCTAAATTGCATATAATTGCAACTTTAGCCTATTTTAAGATTAATAGCGTTTTATAATTATAAATTTGGTTCCAATATTTTTAAATTAATATTTATATAGTATTTACTGATTCAGTACTTTTAATTTAATTTTGGAATCTTTTTTATTATTTTTTATAAAATAAAAAGGGAAAACTGGCTATTTAATATGTAGCCCCAATTTATTTCAATTATAGCCAAATTGACCCCTCCAATTGACCCAATCCTAAACTCCCAATTAGACCAACCCAATCTCAATTGTAACCCGACCCCCCGACCCGACCAATTAACCCGCCTGGCCTTTTCTTTTAATCCATGTTGTTGATCGTTTTGATCAACGACCACGATCACCCCTTACCATTTTTAACCCGCCGACCATACCCTAATCCCCTCATTTCCATCTCTTAGCCGCCTTCAAACACTCTCCTTTCCCAAAACTCTCTCGAAGGTTCCTCAGAACCCTAGTCATCTTCTGCCCTTTTCAACAACACTTTCACCGGAATCCATGGCTTCTTAGGCCATGGATGGCCTGTACTCAGCCCCTCCACCTTTAAACCCTGGGTGTTCGAAGTTCTGAGGTCTGACCTCGATGGTGTTCTTTCAAATCCTCTCAGATCCATGGCTTTGAGGCCTCTCCGGCCTCGCTCCGGCGTATCCAAGCATCAGGAGCCTATTTCTGACCTCTCCGACTCAAGATCGGACTTTCTTCCAAGCCTTTCTCATTTCTAGGGTTTCTCTAAAACCCTAAGCTATTCGAGGTTTTCTCTGTTTGTTTCCTTAGATCTATGCTATATTTGTGTTCTACTGGAGTTTTAAAACGTTTTTCCCAATCTTTTCTTTCAAAATTTGTTTCTCTTCGATTTAGGGTTTCTGAAAAAAAAAATTAAAATGTTTTCTGACTCCTCTTCTTCTTTTCTTTGTGTGAATCTGACTATGCTATGTTTTTATGTTCTCTTTTCTACCTCGCATGCCCTTCTCCTGTGTTCTTATGTTTGCCTTATTATGTATATTCTTCTATTGTGCTCTGTTCTTTCTTCTAGTGGTTTCTATATCATGCTTTCACACATTTATCTTATGTGTTCGTTTACCCCTATGTTCCTTTACTGTATTTTCTACTAAGCTCTTAGTTCTTTATTTGCCTTCTTCTGGACTTTGTTTGAGTCCTTTCTTATCATGTTTCATCTACTGTTTCCTTAAGTTTATACTACCTCTTTGACTTCTGAACTTGTTTAAGTTCCAAGCTTTTCTTAAAACATGTTCTTTATGCTTTAAATCAGTTTCTTCACTCTATTTGTTTCGAACCTGCTATTTTACCTGTGTGTTTTCTCATGAGTCTCTGAAAGAGACCTATGAGCCTGTTTCAGTTATTTGTTTTCTCGTCTCTGCGTCTGATTCGAGTTAAAAACCCTAGGATTTGGGGTTTTTGGCGAGTTTGATCTTGTGTGTGGACTAGGGTTCTATTATGGAACCCCGAATTCTCTCAAACTAAGTCTGAGTCTATGTACTGAATTTGAGCCTCTTTGTTTGTGACTCTGAACTTTTCTATACTAGATTCTTTCTAATTGGCATGACAGTTCTTTCTTGTTTGACATGTCTGTATGCTTTATATATGAGGAATTCTTCCTTCAAAAAAGGTTTTACCAATTTGTGATTCATTCAAAAATTCCTTTTAATAAGGTTCGATTGATTGTTACTGATTTTCTTTAATTAATCCTTTCTTCACCTTTTTCTGGTTGGATTCATTCATACCAAAACTCAATTTCTAATTTTTACTTGCTGTTGATTGATTGCCTTTCCTTATTTGCACAAACCGTGTTGCTATCAAACTCTTTCCTTAAATAGTTTTCTGTGTATTTGCCCTTCTTGTACTACTTTGGAAAAGATTTTGATCAAATTCTTTCCTTATTTATTCTGCCCGTTTGAAATTAGAATTCCTTAATTAAAGGGAGACCTTATGTAATTGATTTCAAAACTATTTTCTTACCTTTTTCTTACTTGCTTTCTGCACTATAAAGGGCACGACCTTTCAGCACTTTAAGACACCTTGAGTTCAATACTCTAACACACATTACTTACTTTCAATTTCAATACTCTTACGCTTCACCCAGCACTGTACTCTCTTCTGAGATATTCTGACTATTTGCTTGCAATTTGGATTTAGAAGACTACTGCTTTTACTTTCTTGTTTCCCTGAAACTGGTATGTTCTAATTTAAGTTTTAGCCTCATCCCAATGTGTTTATCTCACAACTTCTATCATCCTGTCTACTTTGCTGTCTATGCTTAGTGTTAAATATGTATGTTGTCCTCTTTGCATCTGTTTTCTGCTGTGAATCCCCATACCCCTATTCCCCTCTATGTGTTTGAGTTAAGGTTCAGGCTTGGCAGCATCCAAATTGTTGTTCATGTCTGTGCTTGATCCTTTAAAGGATCCTAACTCCCAAACAATGTGGCTAACAGGCTGGTTGGGGTGTGCCAACACTTCCAATTGCTCGGTATGACCACCAGCCTGTCTTGACTTTCCCCTAAACCCCTTTCTGCACTTACACTCACTCTTAGTTTCTAAGTTCTTCCCCCCTTCCTATGAACCTTGCTTTGGGGACCTTGAGTTCCCTCTGAACTTGGACATTTGAGGGCTGGCCCTTCCACACTGCACTATAATTCAATTCTGTAATGAATTTGGGTGTAAGCACTGCCCGGAGTTCATGAGGCTCTTGGGAACTCTGACACACCCAAAAAATGAGACAGGCTTTGGAGATTAGATCTTTGGAGTTGGTTTATTTCATATTTCAGACCTGGAGTCTGAATCAGGCTCTCCTTAGTTGTACTCTAATTTCTGATGTAATTTTACTCTTCTTGATTCGTTCTGGGTTGTAATAATTTTGTAATAACTTATGGGGGTTTTAGTGAAAAGGGAAGGGTCACTCATGTATGCATAAGGGTAGATATCATGCTCTTAGGTATTTACTTCTGCAATCGTATCCTGCTTTCATTTCTGCATTCTCGAAATCTTGCCCTATAGGTTTTCTACACTTCTGCATTTAGAAATCATGTCAATAAGTTCCGTCTTTCATACATAGATATCATATCAATAGTTCATGCATTTCTGCATCTCATATAGAGAACATGTCAATAGGATTCTGCATTTCTGCATCTCAAATAGAGAACATGTCTATAGGATTCTGCATTTTTGCATCTCATATAGAGAAATGTCGTTAGGATTCTGCATTTCTGCATCCCATATAGAAAACCTATCTATAGGATCTCTTAAATTCTGCATAAGCATCTATCACTAGGCAAACAGTTTATAGGTTTAGATATCAAATTGCCTTCTAGATACCATGCCAATAGGACTCCTGCATTTCTATAAACGTTTTTCAAACCACCCATGCTTAGAAAGCATGCCTATAGGAGTAACCAGCTGAATCTGAATCGGCTACAAGTCTAAAATTAGTGGTAACGATACCCAATACCCGCATAACTTATGTTTTTCTATAATCAGCAAGCCTTCTTTAAAATCAGTGTACTCCTGCATTATTAGATATCATGCCTATAGGTTTCACCTAGGCAAGCCATTAGGTAATTAATCAACTGCACCAATCTTTGATAATTACAACCAGCAGGCAGGTCTAATTCGGACTTCTTATCTGAAAATATGTGATAAATCAGCCTGCCTTAACGCTTTAAGTTAATTCAGACCATAACCAGTACGTGCAAGACATGCTAAACAATCTGTCTTTAAGTGAGGAGGCGTGTCTGAGCCTTTTTAACTGTTATGTGTTTCCCATATCTACTTTATGTGTTTTTGTTTGTCGCCTTAGAATTTTATCCTTTTAAACTCTGAAAAGCCCCGAATCTCCGTCCCCTTTTAGGACTAGTAGTCCCAAATGCCTCCGGGACTGATAGGATTGGGACGTGTAATAGCATGCAATAAGTAACGAGACTATTCCGCGCATTAATACCTTAACGGGGTGGGAAAGGGTAGATATGGATATGATGACCACGCGATAACACCACGTGTATAAACGGTTACCGGGTGTTGTGTGGGGTGATCCATATTATTTATAAACCTAGGAACCCCCCCCCCCCCTCTTCCCTTTACTTGTTTAATCTTTCAGAATTTCTTTTTTTTGTTTAAAAAGAAACTGCTCAATTTTTAGCTTCTTTAACTTTTCTTTTACTTCAATTACTTGCATCAATTACGTAAAAACCTTCCTTTTACTTGTTTATTTTCAAAACTTTAAAATTGCTTTCTTCCCAACTTTCAGTTTCTTTAACTTCTTTTGCTTCAGTTGCTTGCAACCGTTATGTGAAAACTATCTCGTATTTGCAAGTCTTGCTTGTTCACTTGTTATTTGCACTTAAAGTCACAATTGTAGCATGGCCGGGAACCACACTAGTGGATCTTGAAGGGTGCCTAACACCTTCCCCTCGAGATAATTTCAAGCCCTTACCCAATCTCTAGTTTTTCTAAATCAAATTTCTTTAGTGTCCTAATGCACTTAATCATTAGGTGGCGACTCTTCAAATGCAAATCCAATTCCCAAAAGGAAATGAGTTGTCCGCCCAAATGTCATAAACCCGATTTCGCGAGAGAAAGGGGGCATCGACAGCATGGCGACTCTGCTGGGGAATTCTTTAAGGCTTTTACCATTTCATGCTATTTGTGACTTTATGTTTCTTTACATGTCTTTACTTGTTTAAATGCCTTTAAGTATTTATTCTTTCTTCTACTACGAAACTAACTTGGCTCTTTGTTTCTTTTCTTAATGCTTTCCTTTATCGCTTTCCTTTAATACTGTTGTAAATTATGAGAAACTGTTGTAATTATTACTCTATGAACGTGCAAATACATGACAATTTGTTTAAATATTGTAACTGCATATTCAACATCATATTCCACTCGTGCCAAACAAAATACCATAGCAACGCTAATAATGAGTGGTTGCGCCCTTCCAATATTATCACCCCCTAAATCCGGCAAAGGCATATTTGCGGTAAAACCAGTCGATCAACGGTGTAGTCGACGGTTCCGTGCCTTTCCCTCTTGAGTTGTCCGCTCAAGGGTACCAGTCTAATACTCCATAGAAACCCTACTCTGTTTAGTTGTGCATGCATCATTGTCAAACCTAGCCGAGTCAGTTATCTTGTCCGCATAATGACTCTTTATGATAGCCTTGTCCAAAGTCCACTGGGTTTCCTTGAAACCCAAACGGACACTACCACGTTCTGTGCATTCATTTGGAGAACTAAATGCTTCTTATGCTAATTGTTGATATTAAATAGTCGAGTCTGGTGCGTGGGTAAGGCTCTAACACTTTTGTCTTGTAGAAATGAGGCACGAGGTCCCCAGATTCTGCATGGTCACCAACATTCACCCCAGATTGTTAAGATGGTGGGAAGATCTTCATTCCAGTGATCAAGCTCTTGTCCGAAAACATCTAGGAAACCTACCTTCTCTCCTAGAAATTCAACCCGACAACAAAATCATAGAAGCTGCCACTCTATTCTGGGACTGTGATAGGTCGGTATTCCGCTTCGGAGATATTGAGATGACACCTTTGCTTGAGGAGATAGGAGGACTAGCTGGAATACCGTGGGAAACTCCGGGTTTGTTGATGCTGGAAAACCGCAAAGGTAGAGGTTTTCTCAAATTGATGGGTCTAAAGAAGAATCCTGACTTGACATGTTTGAAGGAGTCGTACATTCCCTTTGACTATCTGTACGAAAGGTACGGTCACGGCAAATCTTACCGTACTTATCCTGACGAGTTCGCCCTTATATCATTGGGGCATATCCATCGAAGGGTCTTTGTCTTCATGTTCTGTTTCTTGGGGATGATAGTGTTTCCAATGAAGAAAGCAAGAATCCATACCAGGCTAGCTATGGTCACCAAAACTCTAATGGAAGGAATTGACGGACAACCATTTAGTCTCGTGCCAATGATCATTGCAGAAATATACCGAGCCCTAGAAAGGTGTCAACAGGGAGCCAAGCATTTCGAGGGTTGTAATCTGCTACTTCAACTATGGCTCATGGAACACCTCCAAAAGGGTGAATACCGACAGGAAATCCATCGTAGAGACTGGGATGATCATATCACCTTTCATCACCCGAGGCGAATGAGTTACATGCCCAACGTGTTCGCCCAACCGTAGAATGCTAGAGAATGGGTCGAACTCTTTGATAATCTGACTGAGGACCGAGTGCAATGGATGTTCGAGTGGTTCCCTACTGAAGAATTCATCGTTCGATCTAGGGATGCGCCATTTCTGATATTGATCGATTTGAGGGGGACCTACCCTTATATCCCTCTTCGAGTTATAAGACAGGCTGGCAGGAAGAAGGTTATACCAAGGGTCGACAAGATGAGTCACTTCCGGGCTGACTTCTAGAATGACGATAGTCTGCACTGTCACACCTCTTTTTTCGCTACTACACCCCGTGAAGGGTATAATAAAGGGAGTTTTTCCAATTAAAGGACAATCGAAACGGGATTCATTTATTAAGAAATTCAGAGTCGTCACTTGGGAGATTTATGGTGTCCCAAGTCACCGGTTTGAATCCCGAATCGAGGAAAGGGTTGACTCTGTATTAACAGTTGCGAACCAGAAATCCGAGTAAGGAATTCTGTTAACCCGGGAGAAGGGGTTAGGCACTCCCGAGTTCCGTGGTTCTAGCACGGTCGCTCAACTGCTATATTTGGCTAAAATCTGATTTTAATACACGTTATCCTATTGCAATTTTAGAATTGTTTAACCGCTTTTAATTAGTTTTTATGAAAGTGAACGTCGTTTAAGAGCGTGTTTTTGGATCACGTCACATGAAATGCACCTGGATCCTTGACACCTCTTATTCAACGTTTTGGGATTTGGATTTGGGTCGCATGAAATGCACACCCGTAGTTAAGAAGGTAAAATTATTAAAAAGCGCGCCTAAAGTGTCTAGCGTCTTGTTAACTTTGCGGGAGGCTATGAAAATTCGCTAAATGGCATGTCCCGAAATTCTAAAATTTTTTTAATAAAGCATTTAATGAGGGCCCCGCAATCTATATGTTTTGTGTGGCGAGGCTCGTCTCATTTTTATTTAAGGGTCATTCTAGAGCAAACTATAATTTTCTATTTAATTTTGTCTCTAAAGAATCCTAATTAATCAATTTTTATCAATTGCTATTATTTAAAAATAATTAAGGATTTTGGGCTTCAAGTTCAAGTCCACATTTGAACAAGAGACGGGCCTCTTAGTTCAAACATGCCACTTAATGAGAAAGTCCAAATTAACTTCATCTCATCTTTGATATTCAATTAGGCCCAAATCTCTAAATCACTAGGATGCCAAACGTAATGGGGCTGCCTTAAACTTAAAGAAATTGGATAGCACTCAGGCCCAAGGGGGCCTAAACGTTCCGTCAAACGCCAGCTGCGAGCAAGGAATTCAGGATCGAGCCTCTAAAGAAACAGTAATTGGAATTGAAATAGTGACCACCCAAGCTACATGTTATGCTTAACGTGTTCATTTGATAATCAAATACTTAAACTGAAACCTGCAGAAACATCTAACCATAAAATCATGCTTCCTCTTTTAATTTCTAACTAGCAGTTTCAGCATGAAATGAAAATGCAAAACACAACAATATGAGAATCAGAACTATGTTCAACCATGGATAGAGCTAAGCACCTAACAAATGTGCTATGAAGTACTCCAATCCATCATTCACCTATGGCTACCCAGTTTCACAAAGGAACTACCAAAAAAGCAACCTAACAAGGTTTTTGAGGCTCACATAAGCCTTTTTAATCTCATGGCTACAGCACACGAAATGTCCCATGTCCAAATGATTTTCGAATCCCTTTATATAAACCATTTAGATCGAGATGCTACTGGAGTTTTTAAGCCTCTGAAAGGAACTGAACAACGAGAAAAATAAAATTGAACATCTATACATAATACAAACTAAACTGAATACACAAAGTGATTAATTTCAAATATGCAGAAACATCATTTAAATAGTTGCTGAATTACAAATCTCAATTCGACTAAACCAGCTTCATGTCCAAACAGGCTCATTCATTCGAAGATGAGGTGAATACCTGGAAATTGAAAAGGAAGAGATGAGTAAGGATCAGTCGAGCAATAACAGCAAGCGGTTCAGCAACATGATTAACCCAGAAATGACCAAGGAATAACCACTTTGCACCAAATCCGAAACCAACACAGTGTCAACAAAACCCAACAATCAAATCCACCCAAAATGAACCAAAGACTCGATTATCAAGCTGATTCTTCTCATTTCAAATTTCAGCTGTTCAGAACTTGTTTCAGAATAGAGATCCTTAGGAATTTCAGGAAAATTTCAATGAAACAGTGAAAATTCCTTTTGTTCTTAGCCACCTATGATTCTCTATTTTTAACTCTCTAATTCTTCTTCCAGTCCCCCTCCAAAATTGACTTGCAAGGCAAGTATACAATGCCTTTATAGGCAAGTCATTAGGGCAAAACTTCAGACTTAGCTTTTTTACCCTTTGCCCCTTGTGAATTTTTATTTTAACTAAGTTAACCTCCAAATCCCTGACTTGTTACCCAAGTAATGCTACCAAGAATCAGAAATTGCCATTCAAGCCCCCAATCTAGAAGCTTCTAGGGGTTTCTCAATTCAGTACCAAAAGATTCCCTACCTCATTTACCCAAAATACCCCTTTATTACCTTGTTTTTACCCTGAAGACCAACCAGACTTCGGGTATGGGCTATGAATCCCAAACGGGCCCAATGTTTCAATAAACATGGGCTCAGATTCAAGCCAAACAGGATTCCCTTAGAATGAGGTCTAGACTGACCTCGGAGCCCAAATAACAAAGGTGAAAACCAAACCAAATCAAAGCAGGTGAAAGGGAGGCAATTAAACAAATTCAGAAAACTTAAAAACCAAACAAATTGCCTAATTAATGATCACAATCAGGTGGGGAACTAATTAAGCTATTAAATTAAGCTAAGTGACCAAATCAGAGGTTCCAACAGGTAATTAATAGAACTAGGCAAATCAGAAAACAAATTTGAAGAGAGGAAAAGAACAGAGGTGACACATAGATGATTTGAAAACAAAAATGAAAGGGACTCACCGGCTAAGCTTGAAATCAAACTGAGGCTCTGATTTAACCCAAAACAGTGGCGAACGTTTGTTCTTGGTGAAGAACAAACGAATGTCACTATTTTTTGCCAAAACTAACTTGAACAAACCAGAAAATCCTTAAAAGTGACTTGCATGTGAGATTCCGACTTTAGGCTCTTAGGGCTCGACTCTTCGATTTGATATTCGAAGAGTTCCAGAGATGTTCGAAGGGATCTGAGTGAGGATTTGGAATGAGGGAGGGAAGGCGGTCTCAGGGTGTTAATTTGGGGGCGGTTTGGGGTGGCGCCACCACCGGACGGTGGTGGAATTTAGGGGCGGCGGGCTAATTAGGGCTTGATGAATTGGTCTCTGAAAGAGACGAGATGGGGGGGTGTGAAGGGTTAGGACAGTAATATACCTAGGAGTCCCTACTTCAGGACCGTTCCATTAAAAGAACCTCGACGGCTCAGATTCGATCTAGCCTAAAACGGGGTCGTTTGGATAAATGGGGGGCCGGGTATTTTGGGAGCGGGTTTTCGGCCGGGTATGGGGATTGTTTGGACGGGTATTTGGGATTTGGGCCTGGGCAATTCACCACAGCAGCCCAGCCTGCTTTTTTCTTCTTTTTTTTTTCTTCTTCTATTTTCATTTCTTTTCATTTGTTCCAAAAATTCTTTTCTTCTTTTTTTTCAAAGTTAAGTTAAAATCTAAATTAATTCCTAGAACCTAATTAACCTAAAAAATACACTAATTAACCTACATGATAATTATCACAATTAATTACAAGCAAATTAAAAGAAAAACTACTCAAAATCAAGGTTAAAACTAAAAAATGCAAAATAAACTACTTTTGCGATTTTCCTTTTTAATTGCTGATTAATTCCTAAAATGCAAAGTTAAATCCTAAATGCACGTGCAACACATTTTTTTGTATTTTCATTAATTAAACAAAATTAACATGCGCAGACAAATGCAAACAATAACAAAAAATGCCACAAAAATTAACAAAATTGCAAATAATGAAAAGAAATTGTTTTGTTTTGAAATTATGGGAGTAATTCATATAGGGAAAAAATCACGTTCTCACATGCACAGGTGCAAGGCTCAGCATATGTGGCACTGCAAAATTGTCTTAGGAAAAGACACCATCGAACCGGATCGCTACCATGCTGGTTGTACCCCACATAAATCAGGCTGGCTGGAGGACAATCACAATGGTTTGGGTCAACCTGGGTTTGTTCGAGGTCACAGAATCATCGATGAAAAGGCTTAAGCACAAGTAAAGTACAACCAACTACGCAAAAGGATGCGGGAATGTGAAAATGAGCACCGTGAAATACAAGAAGCCAATCAAAAACTAATTGAAGAATGGAAGGATATGGCTGTCAGCGCCAACAAACGACTGGTCTATTTAGAGCGAGGTATAGTGGAACTGGAAAAGAAGTTTCTAAAGAGGGTCGAAGACTACCAAGTTGCTGAAGGGAATGAAGGAGGACAGCTGGCCAGAGCTTACCTGCTGCTAGGATTGCGCGAGCTGGGAGAGCTGTTCGAGGGAGCTAACACTGCCGAGTCTGGGGAAGGTCCTTCTGGGACCAAATAGATAGGAGCTTTTCCTTTTTGCTTTGAGAAATGTAATAAGGCCTATGGCCACTAGTGACATTTTTATTTCCTGTTATTTAGTGTCGTTTTGGGATTCGTCTACCTTTTTATCAATAAAATGAGGCATTTAGCATTCCAAGTTCTCCAAATTTACTTGTCGCTAGGCCTACCTCGGGCACAACGAGGTCCCCCAAAATTAGGACACGCTTTATATTTCCTGCACTACGTGTTTAAATATCGCAACACTTTTCCTTATGATCCTCACTAACTTGTCACCTTTTGTTTTACTTTTTATTTATTCCCCTCCCCAAAAGTTAGTTCGTGAACTCTGGCAACATCAGCATACTTTACCAGATCCAGGGGCCCTCCACCTACTCCTCCTCCTAGTCCCGTCAGGCACAAAACCAAAAGAAAAATGGAAGATTCAAACAACTCAGCTGAACGGGTAGAGGTCACTCGTGGTGCTATGGTCCCCAAGGAAAATGCCTCTCAGATAGAACAAAAACTACTGAAATTCCAAGAAGAGCTTGATCAAGTCCGGAATTTGGCAAGTCTGTCATTTTCCCTTACCACTCCAGAAGTTACCTTCCCAAATACTCAGAATCCCATAACTCCACAAAACATCCCGAAGCAGCCCGCTCCTCACCACCACTGCAATACTTGCCACACTCCTAACAACACTCCACTGCTCATCCCGGAACCGTTGAACTCCACAAATGACCACTGCCACACCCAACACAACACCCCCGTCTACGTGGAGACCGTGCCACACTCCACCCAACCCATCTCAAGTACACCCGAGTCCGATGATAAGGACTTGCTCATCAGAAATCTGGCTGAAGAGCTTAAGAAGTTGACCACCAGAATTCAAGGCGTTGAAGGTAGTAAGGGAATTGAGGGGCTAAACTATGAAGACTTATGCATACAGCCCGATGTCGAACTGCACGAGGGGTACAAACCTCTCAAGTTCGAAATGTTTGATGGCACAGGGGATCCCAGGGTTCACTTGAGGACATACTGCGACAAGCTGGTCGGAGTAGGAAAAGATGAGAAGATTTGCATGAAGGAGCCTAAAAGGAGATGCTCTGTCCTGGTACATTAGCCAAGACTCGAAGAAGTGGTCAAACTGGGTAAGTATGGCGTCTGACTTCATGGACAGATTCAGGTTCAATATGGAAAATGCACCGGATGTGTTTTACATTCAGAATCTAAAGAAGAAACCAACAGAAACATTCCACGAGTACGCCACTCGTTGGAGATCAGAGGCTGCTAAGGTTCGACCTGCTTTAGGGGAAGAACAGATGAACAAGTTTTTCGTCCGGGCTCAGGATCCGCAATACTATGAAAGAATGATGTTGATCGAAAACCATAAATTTTCTAACATCATCAAGCTAGGAGAAAGGATCGAGAAAGGTATCAAGAGTGGTATAGTTACAAACTTTGAAGCTTTGCAAACCACCAACAAGGCTCTACAGTCTGGTGGTACGTCCAAGATAAGGGACGTAGGTGCCGTAATGGTTGCACAGAGAACCAAATCACCTATCAAATACCAACCTTACCCAATACCTCCACTTACATATCAACCCACTCCAAATTTCCAAACACCCGCACCCTCCTACCAAACACCACTGCCTACCTATCAATCGCCTCCACCTCCTACATACCAACCTGCTTCACCCAGATATTCCTAACCCGCAACGTATACCAAGATTACAACACTCAACCATCCAACCATCAATCCCCTCCCACTCGCCAAAACTTTCCTAGACCTCGACCAAATTTTGACCACAGACCTCCTAAATAGTATACTGCCATTGCTGAACCAATCGACCAGCTGTATGAAAGGCTCAAAGCTGCTGGTTACGTCACCCCTATCCCTGCTATAATCCCTGAAAACCCTTCCCAATGGGTCAACCCAAATAAAACCTGTGCATACCATTCTGGCATGAAGGGGCATACCATTGATGAATGCCGCTCTCTGAAGGATAAGATCCAGACTTTGATTGACAACAAGATCATCGTGGAAAAGGAACCAGCCCCGAATGTCCGCAATAACCCTCTATCAGACCACAAGGGTGGAGGTGTCCATATGATTGAAATAGAGGATGATTGGGATCCCAAGGGATCAATCGGTTTGATCACCGAAGGCGACGATCCAAAGAAACCAACAGTCACCCTTAATCCGATTGTAGTCCAGATTCAGCCTTCTTAAGATGCCGAGGTGAACATGTCCATACCACTTGAGTTTGAAACACCGGCCTATTTGAAGACGCCAACACCAATTGAGGTCGAGTTTGGGTCCCCAAAGGCGCTTGAGCCATTTGAAGTTGCTGTATTACCTTCCAAAGCAAGGGTGCCCATTCCAGTGGAAATGACAGCCGCAACGCCATTCCACACGAAAGCCATACCATGGGACTACACAGCCGAGGCAAGAACGAAGGGGAAAGCCAAGTTCGGGAAAAGGGTTGCGGCACAAGGTATGAAAAGAACCGGCAGGGTTTATACTCCGGAACACTTGGCTGAATCGAGTAAGCAGACCTCTGATCGACAAGCCATCACTGAAATCGGGCCCGATGATCTCTGGAGAAAGATACAAGCGAAGGAATTGATCAGTTGAACAAAACACCGGCGCAGATTTCTATCCTAGCTTTACTACAGAATTCCGATGCACAGAAGAATGCCTTGTTAAGAGTGCTGAGTGAGGCATATGTACCAAGCAATATCACTGGAGGAGAAATAGCAAACATGGTGGGTCAGGTATTGGAAAGTCACAAAATCACTTTTCATGAAGATGAGCTACCACCAGAAGGGTTGAGTCACAACAAGGCATTGCACATCACCGTGCGGTGCGAAGATTATTTTATCACCAGAATCCTAATTGATAGAGGGTCCAGCCTTAACATTTGTCCATTGGTAACTCTCAGAACGTTGGGAAAGAGCCTGCATGAGATAAAGGATGGAGCCATCAACGTCAAAGCTTTCGACGGTTCCCAAAGGTCCACTATTGGGGAAATTAGCTTATGTCTGCAAATATGGCCTACTGGGTTTGATGTTGATTTTCAAGTGATAGACGTGCCCGCAACTTACAACTTGCTTCTGGGGCGGCCTTGGATTCATGCCGCTGGGGCCGTAGCATTAACCCTACATCAGGCAGTGAAGTTTGAATGGAATCACCAAGAGGTGATTATTCACGGTGATGGTAGCAATCCCATATATAGTCGTCAGACCATCCTTGTGATCGGAGGAAGAAGGAAGATAGGTAGGGAGACCTATCATCACATCGAGCGAGTCAACGTCGTTGATAAGGACAAGTGGTGGGACAACAAAATTGAAAGCATAATGAACTGAAGCAGGTATGAAGCTAGCAAGGGACTTGGCAAGAATCTCCAAGGAATCGCTAAGCCCATCAAGCTCAAGAAACACGGCACCACCTTCGGATTGGGATATGAGTATACCTGGAAGGAATTCAATGAATGGTCGCCACCCTGGCGCGGTCCTTACTATCCGTTGGAACAACCAATACCTCGCTTAGAGTAGACTTTCCAACCAGTCGATATTATATATGGGTCAGAAGAAGAGGAAGCACTAGCAGCAATGAGGAACTTGTTCCTAGAAGATGATGACATGGATTGCTGTGTTATTTTTGAGAAGGAGGGGGAGGAAGGCCCTTCCATACAGGCATTAAGCGGAGGAGCATGCCTCAACAACTGGACCGTCAGAACCACCAGAGCCCGGTGTTCCTCGGGGTAGCAAGGCTGAACAAGCATCATTTTATTTTTACTAGTTTACTTTCGTTTGGCATTTTTGTTATGGCAAGGAAGAGCTCCAATGTTTAAAACATTTATCGAATTTATCAAAAGCAATTCGATTTTCTTATAAATCTTACTCCTATTATTTTCTCTCATTACTTCACTTATACATAATTACTATTAATTATCTTGATGAACCGATGATTGTGACTTGCAACGAGACAACGTAACAAACGGACATAGATTCAGAGGAAGATGATATACCGTAAGAAATTGTTAAAGAAGTTAAGAATTTTGATAATAGACCTAAGTCCAACCTGGACGAGACCGAAATCATTAACCTTGGAGATGCAGGAAACATCAAAGAAACACGAATCAGCGTTCATTTGTCACCATCAGAGAAGGAAGAATATACAGAGTTTTTAAGAGAGTATGAGGACATATTTGCCTGGTCGTATGACGACATGACTGGTCTGGGCACATCCATTGTGGCTCACAAATTGCCGACTGATCCGGCCTGTCCACCAGTAAAGTAGAAGCTCAGAAAATTCAAGCCAGATATGAGTTTGAAAATCAAGGAAGAGGTCACTAACAGCTCAAAGCTAAGGTTCTCAGGGTGGTAGAGTATCCAACATGGTTAGCCAACATTGTGCCAGTACCAAAGAAGGATGGGAAGGTTAGAGTCTGTGTCGACTACCGGGATCTCAACCGGGCCAGTCCAAAAGTGACTTCCCCTTGCCGAATATACACATCTTGATTGACAACTGCGCCAAGCATGAGCTGCAGTCATTTGTTGATTGTTTTGCTGGGTACCATCAGATATGGATGGATGAGAGGATGCTGAGAAAATAGTTTTCATTACGCCATGGGGGATGTATTGCTACAAGATGATGCCGTTTGGATTAAAGAATGCAGGGGCCACCTACATGAGGGCCATGACCACCATTTTCCACGACATGATACACAAGGAGATCGAAGTGTATGTAGACGACGTCATCATTAAGTCCAAGAAAGTCGTTGATCACATGGAAGATTTGAGGAAATTCTTAATAGACTGAGAAGGTACAACTTGAAGCTGAATCCCGCGAAATGTGCATTCGGGGTTCCAGCTGGAAAATTGCTGGGGTTCATTGTGAGCCGCCGAGGGATAGAATTGGATCCATCAAAGGTCAAAGCTATTCAAGAATTGCCACCGCCAAAGAATAAGAAAGAAGTAATGAGTTTCTTGGGGAGACTTAACTACATCAGCCGGTTCATAGCACAATCTACTGTCATCTATGAGCCAATCTTTAAGATGCTGAAGAAGGACGCCGCTACCAAATGGACCGATGACTGCCAAAAGGACTTCGACAAAATCAAGGAGTACTTGTCAACACCGCCAGTTTTGGTCCCGCCCGAGCTAGGTACACCCCTAATACTCTACCTTGCGGTATTGGATGGAGCATTCAGATGGGTTCTGGGGCAACATGATGAAACAGGGAGGAAGAAGCAGGCCATCTATTATCTCAGTAAGAAGTTCACCCCATACGAGGCCCGGTATTCTCTGTTGGAATGCACCTGTTGTGCTCTGACTTGGGTAGCTCAGAAGTTGAGGCACTATTTCTGTGCTTATACTACGTATCTCATATCAAGGATGGATCCTTTGAAGTACATCTTCCAGAAGCCCATGCCCACTGGCAAGCTAGCCAAGTGGCAAATCCTGTTGAGTGAATTTGACATTGTCTACGTGACTCAGAAGGCAATCAAGGGACAAGCACTAGCGGATCACCTTGCGAAAAATCCTGTGGACGGAAAATACGAACCCCTGAAGACGTATTTTCCTGATGAGGAGGTATTATTTGTAGGAGAAGACATTGCAGAATCCTATGATGGTTGGAGGATGTTTTTAGATGGTGCAGCAAATTTTAAAGGAGTTGGGATTGGAGCAGTTTTGGTGTCAGAAACGGGCCAGCATTATCCGGTATCCGCCAAGCTTAGGTTCCCATGCACTAACAATATGGCCGAGTACGAAGCCTGCATCTTAGGGCTCAAGATGGCCATTGACATGAACATCCAAGAGTTGCTAGTGATTGGTGATTCAGACTTGCTTATACATCAGGTCCGAGAAGAATAGGCAACCAAGAACTCCAAGATACTCCCATACTACACCATGTACAGGAATTGAGGAAAAGGTTCACAAAGATGGAATTTCAACATGTCCCCAGGGTCCAAAATGAGTTCGCCGATGCATTGGCTACCCTGGCCTCTATGATACAACATTCAGATAAGAATTTCATTGATCCTATTCCCGTGAAGATCTACAATCAGCCGGCTTACTGTGCTCACGTTGAAGAAGAAGCAGACGGAAAGCCTTGGTTTCATGACATCAAGGAATATTTGGCAAAAGGAGAATACCCAGGGCTTGCAAATACTACTCAAAAGCGCACGCTTCGAAGATTGTCTAATAATTTCTTTCACAGCGGAGGAATCCTGTATAGGAGGACTCCAGATTTGGGATTACTAAGGTGTGTCGACGCAAAGGAAGCATACAAGCTACTAGAGGAAATTCATGCTGGGACCCGCGGTCCACATATGAACGGTTTTGTCATAGCAACGACGATACTCCGGGCTGGTTATTTTTGGATGACTATGGAAACAGACTGCATCCAGTATGTCCGGAAATGCCATCGCTGTCAGATACACGCAGACATGATAAAGGTGCCTCCAAATGAGCTTAATGCAACAAGCTCACCGTGGCCGTTCGCCACTTGGGGAATGGATGTTATTGGACCAATCAAGCCTGCCGGTTCTAACGGGCACAGGTTTATCCTAGTAGCAATCGACTATTTTACCAAGTGGGTCGAAGTAGCATCTTACAGAGTAGTAACTAAGAAAGTCGTGGCAGACTTCGTCCGAGACCGTATCGTTTGTCGGTTCGAGATTCCAGAATCAATCATTACTGATAATGGTTCCAACTCACAGTGACTTGATGAAGACTAGTGTGTGAAACACTTCAAGATCAAACACAAGAATTCCACAGCCTACATGCCTTAGATGAATGGAGCCGTAGAAGCCGCCAACAAGAACATCAAGAAAATTCTAAGAAAAATGATAGAAAAGCATAAGAAGTGGCATGAGAAATTATCATTTGCTTTATTAGGGTACCGCACCACAGTCCGCACATCAACCGGGGCAACTCCCTACATGCTGCTTTAGGGTACAGAGGCGGTCATTCCCGCCGAGGTAGAAATTCCTTCCTTGAGGATCATACAGGAAGCAGAACTCGATGATGCAGAATGGGAATAGAATCGCTACGAGCAGTTAGCTCTTATAGATGGAAAAAGAATGAATGTAGTTTGCCACGGTCAGCTTTATCAAAACAGAATGTCCAAAGCCTTCAACAGAAGAGTCAAGTCGAGATAGTTTGCACCGGGGCAGCTGTTGTTAAAGAAGATTTTCCCGCTTCAGGATAAGGCCAAAGGGAAGTTCTCGCCCAACTGGCAGGGTCCGTACATGGTTCACTGGGTTCTAACAGGAGGAGCCCTCATACTTGCAGAAATGGACGGAGAAGTTTGGCCGAAGCCGATCAATTCAGATGTAGTGAAGCGATAGTATGTGTAACCATTTAACATTTCCTTTATGATGTAATTTGAACTACGTCTGACCTGATTTCCGTTTAAGAGGGGATACGTAGGCAGCCTTATGGGTTCGGTCACAATTCAATAAAATTTTCATTTCCCCCTGCAATTGGAAACTGGGGCAGAATTTTGAGGAGGACCCTCAAAATTCCGAAGTAACTTCAAGCCGATCACCGCAAGCCGGCGTCAGAAGCACCAGCCCAGTAAACTGGGGCAGAATTTTGAGGAGGACCCTCAAAATTCCGAAGCAAGAGAGGTTGCAATGTCT
Source organism: Nicotiana attenuata (assembly GCF_001879085.1). Classification (NCBI taxonomy): domain Eukaryota; kingdom Viridiplantae; phylum Streptophyta; class Magnoliopsida; order Solanales; family Solanaceae; genus Nicotiana; species Nicotiana attenuata. The sequence goes on along the minus strand of NW_017676129.1, from coordinate 465 downwards.
TGAACCGAGTCGCAGTCGTCGGTTCACCTAAAGAAAAACTATTATCAATTATATATTTATGTCGTATTTTTACTAACTCATGCATGTCTATCATCAAAATTGTTTTGTTTAGCAACGCTACCCAAAGGATATGCACAGTATCGCCAAAATAGAGCCGAGTAGGTCAAGCAAATGTCAGCGGGGATGCGAACTAACCTTTTCCCCTTTACAAAACTCATGATTTGGGTGCAGGTACCCGAGTCGTAAACCATCGAATACATTTATACACTCATACAACTTTCAGAACCATCACCTATCTACAATTGCTATTCGCACACAATATCCCCAGCAGCCACAATATTGCAATCAGCTATCAGCTAAAAGATTTTACTACTATTCGCCTTTTATTTCTCTGTATTGCATAAGGCTACCTTTCTGCCTTCCGAGGTTAAGCTCTACCTCCATCTGCATTTCTCTGCATTGCAT